>NC_134802.1:29713197-29725697 GCF_046742065.1 Oratosquilla oratoria
TATATACGTTCCCTCATGATTACATTTCTACCCGTGGAAAACATAAGCTAACGTTGAAATGGAAAAAGAACATTGATATTCTGGATATACGGGAAAGATACATTAACATGATTTATTTGCCTAAACAATACTTCTTCGGTGATTTGCATGTCAAAGAGGAACTAGATTGGGATACGTGTTCCGTCTAAGAAAAATTAACCTAACATTCAAGCCTTTTTTCTTAACATTCTTGTTAAATGCTCTTTTGGTGTCACCAAGAGTCATCAAATGATTTCGTACTTATATGTTCTGACTATCTATTATATAGCTACATATGTACTGTAGATGATATGGTAGACTACATTTCGACTGACAAGAGAAAAGAATATTTCTTTGTCAAAAATAATCAGGTGGCCCGACGCAAAAGCTGTCAAGATTGTAGTCTTCGTATGAGACAGTGACATTTTCAATTATGATTTCAGAAGAGGTCTTTTTTCCTTATTCTTCTGTACTTTCTATTTTGTTCCTATAAGACGAAACGCGTGAGTAAGAACTTATTCACTATAAAATCTTGTAAGAAATCACCTGTTTTGATGTGGATTCAATATTACTTGAACTCAAAATTGAAGACACAGCAGATGCCTTGATTCCCACGTAGAAGGTCAACGAGTTTACAAACAAGAAAACTTTACTTTTTCTTCTTTTCAACGGTGAAGGTATATTAGTTAAATCTTTTTCTATGAAAAACGGGATAAACAATGATACTGAGTGGCTTCCTTAACAAAGGAAGTATAATTGTTTTCTGGAACTGTAGATGGAAGATATCCTTGTTTATTTTCGATGTGATGGGTCAGGTGTCCATCAAACAACGAAGCAAGTCGGAATGGTGTTATAAATAATAATAAATAATTGAAGACAGTTAAGTAAGAATGTGTGGGAGCAAGGGGGGGGAGGGGGTGATAGAGGAAGGTAAAGTTGAGAAAGTGAAAGAAGAGTAAGTGTAATAGTGTGGGGCGGACCCACTTGCATGGTGTAATTATTTTGTGTGGTCACCCTATCTATTCTAAAATAAAATATTTTCCCTATCTAGCTAATCATATAATTTGATATGAAGGAAGGACTCATTTCTGTTATACATTTAGTTTTGACTTAGAGTTTGAATAGTGTTCTTATCATTTGATGTTATTTCTGTGATTAATACGAGTCTTTTCTTCATTGTGCACATAATAATAATAATATTTATAAGAGTTTATAAGAGTTTGGAGCAGGTGTGATTCTCTATAGGCTTTGTGCCGTGAATATTAGTTAAGTAATAGTAATAGTTAGGTATTAATTTAATTAAAGTTGTAATTACGATTAAGTTGTGTCATACCTGCTCCCGGTTGAAGTATACATATATATATATATTTATAGTTTTTTTTTTTTTTTTTGTAAGGGAGGTTACGTTTCTTAATATTGGTTAATGTGCCATATGAATTCTAATGCTAGTGTGTTGTGTAAGTAAGTATTACACACGTATCCTGTGGATGCGTGTGTTTAAGCGAGGCAATGTGCCTTGTGTGATATCTTAATATTAGTTAGACGTTACATTTTATATACGTAACCTTCCTTTTTTTTTTTATTATTATTTTTTTTTTATTAGCTAGGGGCCATGTCTGAGGCGGAAGGGCTGGATTTTAGCCTAGTATAGTTTTTAATCTGGGCCAGTTTTTGTGGTCTTTTGTTTTGTTAGATGATTGAGGAGGTGGGGGTATTAAGTCATGTTCTAATATGTTGTTCCATGCTTTGCTGCTAAGTCTAATTAGTCTGGAGTGTATTGTTTCTATGTTTGCTGTTTTGTGGAGTTGTTCTTGTGTTTCTAGGTATGGTGGTTTATGTTTTAGTATGTTTCTTATTGTTTTGTTTTGTAAGGTTTGCATGTGTTTGAGGTCTGTGTGTGTACTGGTAACTGTGATTATTGGGGGGTATTCAAGTTGTGGTCGTGCTAGTGTTTTGTAAAGTTTTATTTGTGTTTTAGTTTTTAGTCCTCTGAAGCGTCTTAGTCTGTTAAGTGTGTTTTTTGTGTTTTGTATTCTGTTTTTGATGTGGTGTTTTATTCGTTGTGAGCTGATGGTGAGGCCTAGGATATGTGCTTGTCTATTGTATGGTATTATGTTGTTGTTTATTTTTATTGGTGCTGGATTGCGTGGTGAGATGGCTAGTAATTGGAATTTGTTTGTGTTTGTGGATAGTTTCCATTGTTTTTCGTATGTGTTGATTTTGTCAATTTCATGTTCTGTCTTTCTGGCAAGCATGTGTTTTCCTGTAGTGTTAGGGTATGTGATTATTTGTGTGACGTCGTCTGCGTATTGTATAGTGTAGCTTCCGTGTGAGGGTGGTGGTATGTCTGATGTGTATAGGTTAAACAGTGTTGGGGAGAGAACGCTTCCTTGTGGAACTCCGCTATGGAGAGGGAAGGCTGGTCCTATGTAATGGTTTATTTTGATTTTTGCTGTTCTGTTGTCTAGGAAGCTACACAGTGTTTTTGTGATGGTGTCTGGAAGGTGTGTTTGGAGTATTTTGTATTTAAGGCCTTCGTGCCAAACTTTGTCGAAGGCCTTGGATATGTCACGTGATATTATGGTGCAGGCATGTTTGTGTCTTTGTGTGTCTGCGATTGTTTCATATAAGATGGCTAGTGCTGTGTGTGTTCCTTTGCCAGGTGTGAATCCATGTTGGTTAGGGTTGAGCATGTCGTGTTCGTGTAAGTGTGCCATGAGTCTGTTTGTGATTAGTCTTTCGTATATTTTTCCGGGTGTTTCTAGGAGTGATATGGGTCTGTAGTTTTGTATTTGTGTGGTGTTTTTATTTTGTTTCGGTATGAATGTGATGATTGAGTTTTTGAATTTTTGTGGGAAGTATCCTAAGCTAAGTGTCTGTGAGTAGTTGTATTGTTATGTTTGGTAGGTGTGCGAGTATTTGTTTCGTTATGCCTGATTGTCCTGGAGCTTTGTTTTTGGTGTGTTTGATTATGTTTTTAACGTCTTCTAGTTGTATGGGTTGTCCGATGTAGCTGTCAGTGGTCTAGTCTGTCTAAGTCCATGTTTGCGTAAGGTTGTGTTTGGTGTAAATGTTGTGTAATGTGTGTGAGAATTTTTGTTTCGTGGTTTGTTTCAAATTGTGTTTTCTTCTGGTGTGATTTGGAAGATGTTTTGCCATACCTGTCTGAAAGCGTTTTCTTTGTCTTTGGCGTCGTGTAGTTTGTCGTTATTATATGTTATGTATGGTGAAGTGTTAGTTTTTGATCCTTGTAGTTTCTTAATTGTGTTCCAGAAGTCTTGTGGTTTTTTGGGGTTGAATCTAATGTTTGATATGAGTTTGTTCCATGTCTCTTCGTAGTTTGTTTTGTGTTCCTCTAGTATTTGTGTTTGTAATCGTTTAATTGTTTGTGTTGTGTGTGGAGTCCAGTTGTTTTCTATTATGGCTTTATTTTATATGTTGTTTGCCTTCCATATTAATTGTTTTAATGTTTTAGATGTTTTGGTGGTGGGTAGTTGTTTGTGGTGTGTTGTAGGTATACTCTGTGTGATTGCGTTGTGTATTAATTTATACCAGTTATCTATTTTGTCGTCTATGTATTTTGTGTCTTTTAATTGTGTGTTTGTGTTGATTTGTGTTTCTGTGTGATTGTATTCTTCTGTTGTTGTTTCTAGTAATGTTTTAAATTTCTTCCAGTCAGCTTCTTTGTATAGTAGTCTAGGTGGTGTGGGAATAGTGATTGCTGTGGTGGAAAGTGTGAAATGTAGTGGTATGTGGTCTGATGAGGTTATGTCGCCTGGGTGTATTCTATAGGTGAGGTGGTGGTGTCGGTTGGTGAATATCATGTCTGGGTTGCCTGTTCCGTTGTGTGTAATGCATGTTGGGAAGTCTGGACCGAGGAAGGTGAGGTGGTTCTGTGTTATGAGTTGGTGTATGTTTTTCCTACGTGATTATTGTATGTGTGTTTTAGTGTTTTATGTTTTGCGTTAAAGTCTCCTATGATGTATGTTGGTTGTGGTTTCTGTGTGATTTTTTAGTATGTCTTGTGTTGGTAGGTATGGTTCTTCGTGGTGGGAGGTATGTTGTGGCTATGATTATGGGTCCTTTGTTTGTGTGTATTTCGATGGCTAACATGTCTTCGTCAAAGTCGTCTATTAGTTTGTATTTTATGTTTCGTTTTATGGCTATTGCTATTCCTGCGTTGTCTTCGTTGTAAGTGTTTTGTGTGTGTGTGTGTTGTAGTTAAATAATTTGACTGTGTGTTTACCTATTGAGTTGAGTAATATTATATCTGGTGTTTGTGTTAAGTAGTGATTGCTTAGTTGGTTTCTTCTGTGGTATGACCAGTATTGTACGTTATGTTGTATTATGTGTATTGTGTCCATGTGTGTTTGAGTTATTGGCAGTTGACTGTCCAGTGAGCTGTGTCTGTTGGTTTGTGTTTATGGAAGTCGAAGTAACCTTGTTGTGTCCTTGTGTATTTGGTCACAGTCAGTCGTTGTATGGGGGTTTTGGTTAAGTCAATCAGTTTTTGTCTGATCATTGTGTCTACAGTCTCCTCTGGCCTTTCTTTAGTGTATATGGATTTGACTTTGTTGTTTTGTAGGAGTGTGTGTACGTTTTGGTGTATTTCTTCGTTTGTCATATCTATTGTGTTGGGTGCAATGATCTGTATTGTTTCTGTGTTTTGTTCTGTTTTCTTTGTCTTTGTAGGTTGTTCATTTTCTGATGTGGTGTGTGGCCTTTTATTTCTATGTTCCTCTGTTTCCATTTCTTCTGTTTGTGGTTGAGTGTGTGTTGTGTTGTTGATCATGTTCAGTACAGCTGTGGGTTTTATGACTGAGGGTGGGATTATGATTGTGGGGAGTCCGTTGGCTTTGTAGTATGCGTCTATTGTCTGTTGGTATGTTCCAGGTGTAGCTGCTTCATTTATGTTAGCGTGTATGATTGCTGTGTTGATTACTGTTAGGTGTTTGAGGTTTATGGGGTTGGGTGTGGGTGCTGGTGAAGATTGTGTAGGAATGCTTGTTGTTATGTTTGCATATGTAGTGTTAGAGTGTGTGCGTGTGTTCTGCTGTTTGTTCTGCTGTTTGTTTTCTTGAATTTTCTTCTTGATCAGGTCTTTGCGGATCTGGCATCTAGCTGCGTATGTGGGGTGGTTGAGGCCACAGGCGATGCATTTCTTAATAGCGTTGTGGCAGTTATTGATCCTATGTTCTGTGGAGCAGCAGCTTGAACAGATGGTGTATGTTGTTGGTTGAGGGCATTGTTTAAGTGTATGATCATATGCGTAGCAGCGTGTACATTGTGGGAGGTGTATGTATTGTTCCTGGCTCAGTGTATATGGGGGGAATGACTGGCTGAATATAAGTATGCCTTTGTCTAGGCTCTTTGTCACCATGGTTGTGTTCTCCAGTTTAACCTTCAGGATTGATTTTGTGTTAGGCATCTTGATAACACTGGTTACTCGTAGATATGGGTTCAGCCGTTCTAGTTCTTGTTTTATTGTTTCCGGGTCTTCTAGGTATATATACTCATCAACTTGTTTGATGACTAAGGTTCTTTTTGCATTCAACTCGGGGGGGTCAATGATTTCAAGGCCTTCTTTGGCAAATTCATTCTTCGTCGTTTTCTTCGTGAGCTCTTCTATTGTCTTGTCTTCTGCAACTGCGGTATGTTGAGTGCCATTGGTAAATAGCTTTTGGATGGCTATTTCCAGTTTGGCCAAGAGTTTCCAAATGGTGGTGCGTTTCGGTTGACCGGCCGTGGGCCGGCTCTCGCGAATGTTTATCCGGCCCATAGCGCCAAGGCGCTAAGGGCTTTTAAAATTGTGTGTGTGTTAGTTTGTGTGTGTATGTTATGTTTGTGTATGAAAAAGAAGGAAAAATTTGGGGAATTGTGTTGGAGGGGGAGGGGGGTCTCAGGGGTACGGTCTATGCTCTCGCGTGAGATAGTGGCCTAACGGTGGTTAAGGGAAAGTGCCGCGTCGGCTGGTACCCGCGTGTCTATTGGCAGAGTTTAGGAATATCTCGGTCGCCGGGGATTGTTCACCTATGCTGGGTCCGCTAGGTGCGGGAAGGCCCAGGAGGGAGTTCCCTCCCCCACCAGTCGACTGCACAAGTTTTAAGACCAGCAAGGGCAATGTGCAGTCGAAAGGGGGGTTATGAGGGCATAAATACCGTCAGAGCGAGAGAGCGAGAGAATGCCCTTGGCTCGGGTAACGGTGTACGAAAATATCGTCGATATTATCTTCTACGGAGCAAGCGTGCACACGTCAGTTTACAGTGGTGTCTCGGTAAGGTCTCATCATCCATAAGCGGAATGGTGTTATTGGGCTTACACAGGACTTACATATAAAACGTGAAGCTCAGTCGGGAGCGCGGTTCACCAATCAGAAGCTCGCTCATGGGTTGAGCGAGTTTACTAGCTTCTAGCGAGTAGTGTTTGCGGGAGGGGATCGCTACTTCCACGTACGTAAGGAGTTTGTACGCGAGCAAGTATCCGGTTGGCTGAATGCAGTGTGGGTTCGTGCTGAGAGATGATTGGCTGGCTGCAATGCAGGCCCGTGCTGAGGTTTTGCAGTACTCCCTCAAAAGAGGTGTCGACGCGGTCGAGCGAGCGGGGTGCCTACCCTTACGAACTAAAATGGAGGAGGATCGTCGTCTTGGAGGTACGCCAGCTATAGGCTATCTGTCGACACCTAGTCGTCCACGTCCTTAATTCTCAAGAGAAACGCCTTGTCCCTCCTTTGAATCGCTTTGAATGGGCCTGAGTAAGGCTGGGTGAGCGTTGGTGCGTTGGTGTCGTTCTTCAGGAAGACGTACCTTGAAGTGTGCTGGTCCTTGGGTACAACAAGGCACCTGAGCTGAATAAGGTCTATTTGGGAGGGCGCGTCGGCGAATTTTTTTGCCTGGAATGATGGGGGGGGGGGAGGCATCGTATGATAATTCGTTAGGCGAACCGTCAAGGTCGTTGATTGGTGCTGCCCATAGGCCAAAGAGGACCCAGGAAAGCTGGCTGCACCATTCTGCATAGGTGTATTGGGACATTAGGACGGCTTTAAGCGTCCTGTGCAACCAATCCATCATGCCATTTGTGCGTGTAGTCGCATTATTGTTTGCGATATGCTTGTGTATGTATGCTACGCATGGAAGGTTGTTGCCTCTATGCGTGTGTACATTCTACGGGATATATAAGGGGCGAGCCATATCCGACGAAACAGACCCTGAAATAGCGGAGCCATTTTGCCGGCGAGAAGAGAACAGGTAATAGTATATATATGTTCAACTGATATGTAAATATATATTAGATATACATATATATACAAATATAAATAAAAGTGAAAGTATAACCAGCCAGGACTGAACCCGGCCAGCCATAGGACGTCTACTGAGAACTTTTTATCTTTCCTCATGATTGTCGCTGGATACAGACGGACTCATGTCAGTGGCACCTGGTCAGACAGAACTCAGCACATTGCGGCACGTCTAGTCTCAATCAGTCAAAGCTGGTAAAAGGATAAGTTGTATATACGCGTGGCTATACACGATTTTTCGTGTACACCGCCCAAGGGAGAGGCGCAGCTGACAAGAAGTCTGTACGGTGTGATCTAGGTGTGATGTGTCTCATCAAGTTTTGTGTTTGGCGTGCAGTCTTTCCAGGTGTCTCATGTGAAGTTTGTGTTGGCTGAGTGGACGAATGTTGGCATCTCGTTGTAAGGATTTAGTGGTTCTGAAATCGCTCCTTCGCGACCCCGTGATGAACATGATTGCGGTATTCTGAACCATCTGATGGTCGTAGTTGCTAGTGGAAGATGTCAGCTGGCTTAGTGCCGGGGAATGGCACACAATCGGACGAACTAGGGCAAGGTACAATCAACGTTTGGTGGACAGTGTTGCGGTTTTGAAGTAATTTATCTTTCTCAACACAGCCTTAGCTCTCGCTTCGTGTCTGCGGAAGTGTAGGGTCCAGGTAAGGCCACTATCCAGTGTGTTACCAGCAGACAGGCATGGCCTTTTACTGGAACGTTTGTGTTGTTTATCTTAAGAAGAGTATTCTTGATTGTTCTGTTGGTGTTCTTGCAGATCTTAATGCACCACTTAATGGGCAAAGGTTAGGTGGGGATAGGAAAAGTTGTTGGAACCAAGGGGAATAACGTCAAAGACGTGCGGCGGGATGGGAAAAGCGGGTAGACCGAAGTGTGTAGATACTGCCAAGATAACCTCCTGCACCTGCTGTTTGTTCTTGACATGAGCATTGCTAAATAGATAATGCTCAGAGCAAACACGTGGTCACTCCTTGCCTGATTACATCTTGAATCTCCAGACAGGCACTGGAGAGTACCGGCTGCTTCCCATTCCAGGTTATTGCTGATAACAGGGTTCCCGGTACAGGTAGAGGCGGGGGACACTCATTATTTTGGGATCGTTTGGGCACCGATCTCTGGGTCCGTGGCTTCTTGTGGGTACATGAAAGCTCCTGGTCTGGGGACCGTGGCAGGAGTGCTTGCACTCCTTTTTACACTTAGGAGGTTTGGGCTAGAGTGGGTTCTAGGTTTGAGAGTAGGTGGGAAGGGGGCTTAAATTTAATCAAGGGGGCGGAGGAGGAAGAGATCAAACACAGCTCTCGTAGAGGTCGGACGTCTCTGCACTCCAGCTCTCTCAACAAATTCCCAGGAATCTTTGCCGGCCGGTGGTGGCGAGGAGATATATCTCCTTAGCTGCTGCCGGTCTGGCACAGGCCGACCTCTTCGTTGACGTCGGCAGGCGGGTTTACACCAAGACAAATACACAAGTCACGTAATTCTCTGTTTTTAGAGTAGTGCTTGGAAGAAAAGAGGCACACGCACAACTTGCTCGTTGGCTTAGCAGGGGCCCAAACCGTCTCTCACACAGAACCCTCAATCTGATCGCGGGCTGGTCGACGGAGAGATTTGGGACACCTCTCTGTCTAACCGGCCCCAGCCTAACCCTGGCCTCTTCGCTGACGCTGGTGAGCGAGTTTACACTTCTGACATTTTACACACAATTCCCAATCGCGTAATTCTCTGCTTTCAGAGTTTTTATTGGAAGGAAATAGTTCATAAAACACCCGCCCGCCTGCCCCCCCCCCCCTCGCACCGCCACTGAATCAATTCTACTGACCTTCAAACCCAACCTGGGGAAAAGCAGGCTACTCAGGCCCCACCTGTGGCTTATCAGGAACGCGCTCTACACGCTCGCTGGTGGTGGCGAGGAGATATATCTCCTTTGCTGCTTCCGGCTGACCTCTTCGTTGACGTCGGCAGACGGGTTTACACCGCCCGCCTCCCCCCCCCCCTTTCGCAACCGCCACTGGATCATCTCTACAGGATCTCAAACCCAACCTGGGGAAAAGCAGGCTACTCAGGCCCCACCTGTGGCTTAACAGGAACGCGCTCTACACACGGGAAGTGAACTCTACTCACTTCCCATAAGATACACACACACACATCTCACGAACATAGCCACGCCACACGCACAAATATCTACACTTACTTTTTCTTCGACTAAAATTCGCTTCCTTTCTAACTTTCTCTTCTACTACATCTTCTCATTTCAGTTTACCTCCCACTAAAGATTTTTCCGTTTTTCCACCTTTCTCTACTACTACGCCTCCTACCATTTTCTAAACTTTCGTTGGTGATCCTAATCCTAATCCCGGCGTCGGCGCCCCCGTCCAAGCTCCCAGTCCATTTCTCCCGAGCCACGACCACCAACTGCCCCAAATCGCTCGCTAATTCGCCCGGTGGCAATAGCCCTCTTTTATACGCTACTATCTTTTCATTTTCTTACAGACATTCTTCCCCTCCCACAAAAACCGATCCCGCGCAAGCGGGTGGTCTTTCCTAGGAATTCAGAATTCAGAGATCAAAGGTTGAGGCTGAGGTGGGGGATTAGGAGGGCTGCACAAGCAGGGAGTGGGTGATGGGGACCGACTTCGTCACAGATGGTACGGGCTAAGCAGTGTAGAAATGGTTATATTTGGCTTATAAAGGGCTTATATTTAAAGCGTGAGTATCAGCCGGGAACGTGGTTCAGCAATCAGAAGCTTGCTCGTGGGTTGAGCAAGTTTATGAACTTCTAGTGAGTAGAGTCTGAGGGAGGTGATTGCTACTTCCACGTACACAAGGAGTTTGTACGCAAGTATGGATCTGGTTGGCTGACTGCAGTGTGGGTTTGTGCTGAGAGATGATTGGCTGGCTGTAGTGCGGGTTCGAGTTTAGGCTTTACACAAATATGAACGAGTCTCTCATAAATGAATATATTTATCCGAATTGTATTTGACATAAAGGAATAATCTTGATATATACAACAAGCTTGAAGAAGCTTATTGTATATAAACGCATAGGCAGATACAGTAAAAGTTGTCGTTGTTTAAATTCTATTTGAAGTAGTTTTATGAGATTACAGGTTTATTAGAGATGGATAAAATTGTATAAAAAGCGAGAACACTTGCCAGTGGAGTAGTGTCAAAACAAAATGATAAATAACAAATGATAAATTCACTGCTTTATTCCTAAACACAAGTGCACTCGATACTGAACGTAAGCTTAAGAAGAAAAAGGAACCAGTGAAAACAGTATTATTCATGAAGTATGTGGAGAATCAGGGATGAAAATTCCCTTCAGATTTTGACATAAGCACCTATATAAGATGTCTCATAAGCACCTAACCTCTTCGAGCCGATAACACCTATGCATATTTCATTCTGGTTAGCGTAACCTTATTCACCCGATGAAAGGCTGACAAGTAACAGAAACTACCCTACTGATAATGTTATATGTGGTAAACATTATGCGTTTTAAAGGGTATCGATCATAAGATACTCTTTCAAAATCAAATTAAGGCTACTTCATTCTTAACACGTTAGTTTGCAAAGACGTTTCTAAAACCTGAATAAGAAAAAAAGCCAGGCGTTATCCAGAATAAAATATAAAACAGAAGGGACATATTTTCAATTAGTTAAAAAACCTAGGCTGTTCATTTCTACTCCATTAATTGCCAGAAACGCTTCTTTCTGTCAAATAAAATCATCTGACGTTAACCAGAACAAAATATGAGAAGATATGGCTGGAATGTAATGTGATAAAGATCCACTTCTCCCGTTTCAAATAAGGTTAAATGAGAAGCATCGTGATAACGCACGATCACTCAGTAACTAAAAAATTAGATTAAATTGAAAGTGTATCACATATACAAGCAACCATTGCTGGGTTTCTAATAATACGTATCAGATAACAGCATCCGGATTCATGTATGACAGATAATTCGCAACAAGTTGTGACTTTTCTATATAAATGTGTCAAAAACAATAAAATAGGTAAGTAGAAAAAATACAGTTGAGTTAAAAGTGCTTATTACGATTATGAGAAATACTGAGGTGAATTTCAAAAACATTTGAGAACATTCCAGAATAATAGAACTATCAAGGATTCCGACGTCTTTGGATATGATAGGTGACTTGTCATGGCGACAAGGAAGCTGCATCTTAAATCTGGGAGATTCCCGAGGCTGAGGACTCTAAACATAGACTTGCGTAATCTATGGACTGAGAGGACAGTATGTAATCATATCGTGTTATTCTTCAATGAATTCGTGGTATTTGTTACTCTCAAGGACATTGAGGGAATGTAAAGAATTTTCAAGCAGGGAGCTACGGATTACTTTGAAATCAACCCCAAACATGTCTTAATGGTGAAGCCCATGTTGACAAATGGTTGTAACTTGTTTGTCACTAGATCCCTGGGAATGGTTTACAGAATTATAGATACTCTTTACGAGAGCATCTGGTCTGCAGATGCATGTGGAGGCCTAGTTAGGCATCTCCTTGAAAAGGATAATTTGTAATGGTGACATATTTCTTGTGTTTTGTATGTACATATTTACAGTGTTGTTTATTTGTTACTATATATTTATTATTGTATATTTCTGTGAGCTTTTTTTTTTTTAATCGCAAATGCGATTCATATGTTTTTCGCGCCAACTCAAGGTTGGCGTGGGGTTAGTATTGGTACGGCCTCTAAAGCGTACGCACGTTTGTCTGTGCTTTGATAAATTTTTATTTAAAGCCACCCTGTAAAATTTTATTCAAAGGATTTATTATTATCTGCCCTTACTGCGAACATGCTACCAGGCAGGACACGGACCACTTCCATTCATTAAATCTGCAACAAGAATTGACACCCTAAACCACTCAACCAGCGAACATCCCAAGAACTATGATAATGATATATTACTTTCATCATTTTGACGACTAATTTTGTTTTGATACTAGATGATTTTAATTAGCTTAAACGAAAGGGTCAACACTTGTATATCTATAAAACACTTCAATATACTTAAAACGACAAAAAAATCTTTACTCAAGTAAGTATGAAAACATGTTTGATATAAATTACACTTGCGGTAGTTATAAAAAGTCAGTATATCAATAATGGTAAAACTAAGAGTTTTTTTAATATAATACGGTGATATGTGTAAATA
>NC_134802.1:29728197-29730697 GCF_046742065.1 Oratosquilla oratoria
ACATTACATTTTCAATGTCTATTCCAAACTCCGTTATCCGGAAAGGCTATTGCACAGATTAAAAGAAAAGGCTTTAAAGATAACAAAAAGAAGCATAAGGAACAGAGAAGACGTGACCGGAATTGACAGCGATAAATATCTCTCCGTACCAAACTCTAGACATTCAGGCGTGTTGGGACGTTTGCTCACTAAAGCCGGTATCAAAATTGCAATCAGCGCGGAAACAAAAATAGGAGGTATTGTCAAGAACCAAAACGAACTCGTGGTTAACAAAGAGGAAAATAACGTTATCTATAAGATACCCTGTGGAAACTGTCCTATGAGCTACTACAAGGAACCAGCAGAGGTATTAAAAAGCGGACAAATGAGCACAGGAATGACGACAGGGCCCACCTAACGTCAAATTCATCGTGGTTTATGTGGACAGTCATGGCCACCTACCGGACTGGGACAAAATATAGGTGCTACAGAAAGAACTTCCTATGGAAAAGAATTAATCAGCATACATCGCTTCCCATCCAAACAACAACCACCGCAATAAGTTTATTGAATTAGCAAGAACGTCAAGCTGCTTAATACTTCGCGAGGAAGAGCGGAGGGGGAGGAGGGGGGAGGATGATCTTGGTTGAACGAGGAGATCTTCGGTGGGTATATAGGGTGTTGATTATTTGGAAATGTATGTACTCTAAAGAAGTCCTGGTGAAGACGAAACATAAGAATAAATCCCCAACAGTTCTCTGTTTTTATTTCACGACCCTTCCACTTACATATTTCAATATACAACATTCCATGATTCAAACTACCGAGCCAATCTTTGCCACATCACTCCTGCAAATTTTTCAATCTAGTCTCTCCACCTTGTGTTTGGTCTCCTTCTTCCACGCTTCCCATCTCCCGGTGTGCACTCAGTCCCACTACCTTTCTTTTACCGCCTCCGCAATATTATTCACTTTAGTCTGCTCTCTCACCCAACATGCTCTCTTTCGGTCTCTCAGCGTTATTCCCATCACTGATTTCTCAATTCTCCTCAGTGCAGTCTTTAGCTTTGTTTCCATCGCCTTCGTCAGCTTCCAAGTCTTACACCCATAGATTATTGCTGGCAGAATGCATTGATTGTAAATTTACGTTCCAAACGTAAAGGTAGAGAGCCTCTCAGGATTTTACTATATTTACCAAACATTTTTCAACCAATTTTATGACGTTTTTACTTTATTATCATGAACTTAGGTTATTTTCACCATCTGGCTTAGATAATTATACTCGTCATCTTTCGTGTTGAACATTACTTTGGTTTTACTTTTACTAATTTCTAAACCTACTTTAAGATTTTCCTTATTCAGATCACTCATCATATCTTGGAAATCTTCTGCCTTTTCTGAAATAACAATAATTTCATCCGCAAATCTTAGGTGATTCAAATATTCGCCATTAATCTTCAAACCTTTCTCTTCCCAACTCAATCTTTTGAAAATATTTTCCTAGCAATCTGTAAATAACCTGGGTGACAAATGGAAATTATCTCCACCGCAAGGACTCGAACCCCGGCCTTAGTGACTGCTTATTATGAAGCGGAGACAATAGCCATTGAGCCATCCGACAAGTTGTGTGTCATTGTGACTATCGTCTCTCCTTCATAATAAGCAGTTGCTAAGGCTGAGGTTCGAGTCCTTGTGGTGGAGCTAATTATATATATATATATATATATATATATATATGAAGACATTTCAGAATTGAATAGACACCTAGGGAAATTGTTTAATTCATTAAACAAGCAATTGATACAATTAAAATGCTTATAAATGGTTAGAGTGTGAATATCTAATAATTGGTTGACATTTCCTTTGCTTTTTTTTTCAATGTAAGGACCCTTCTAGGCATACTAGTGATTAGTTCACGAATATCTTCTCGAGGAATTTCTTACAATTTTTTCCGTAGTAATCCTAAGAGTTCGGGCTTCGAAGATGGCTTTTTTTTTTCTAATATGCCCCAGAGGTGTTTAATAGGGTTCATATCCGCGGACTGACTTGGCCATGGAAGTTTCCTGATCCTATTTTGGCTCAACCAATTTTGTGTTGCTTGAGCAGTGTGGCAAGGAGCTCTATCTTCCATAAATAGGAAGACATTTTTACTCATTTTACCACTGGAGAATACTGGAATGAGTCCTTCCTTTAATATAGAAACATATTTGCCTGAATTGATATTTTCTTGACACTCCACAAACTCTGATTGACCATCACTCCAAATTGCACTCCACACCATTCTTGAAATGCCCCCCTGTTTCAATGTTGGCTGAGAAATTCTTAACTACAAAGTTTCCCGATCCACACTCTTCCACTGTCAGAAAATAATGCGAATCGTGACTCATCAGAGGAAATAGCAGTGCTCCAAAAGGCCACAGGCCTTTCCACCATCTCAACAGGCCAATCCTTTCTGCACTTGAAATTGGCTGGACAAAGGAGTGGTTTCCTTCTTGCAGCTCTGCCATAGTAACCCAGCTTGT
>NC_134802.1:29733197-29735697 GCF_046742065.1 Oratosquilla oratoria
AGGAATTCATAGCAATAAACTAGAAGAGCTGTATTTCGGAAAAAAGAAGAAATGAAAATTACTCACGAAAAAAATAAAGTGTAGGAAATACGCGTTTGTAAGAAGATGTATAGAATAGGAATTTATTTTAATAAAGTAAAAAGAAGGTAAGAGTTGGTGTTTAGTAGCAAAGCTTTGTTGAACAAATTGCATACACGTATAAGTAATTGAACAGTGTATAGCCATGACTCATATGTATTGTTGTCCGGTAGCCACTTTCAGACTACATCAACACTGAATAGAATCATTAGGCATTCACTAAATATCACTTTTTTTTTCTATTTGTGTCCTTGCTTGTAAAAATCTCTACCTTATTTCGCCTCCCCCTCCCCCTTTTCCTTTCCCCTCCTCTCCCCCCTCCCCTTCCCCTTTCCCCTCCCTCTCCCTCTCCCTCTCCATTCAAACTCCAACCTCCCACTCTCACTAGTCTTGATATAAAACATGGTCTTGATATAAAACTCTATGACCCCTCCTCTCGTCCTCCCCTGCTACTCCCCCCATTCCTTCCCTCTTCCTCCCTTCCCCCCATTCCCCTCACCTTTCTCCCCATCACACCCCCTAAGGGTTCATGAACCCCAGGTTGAACTTTTGTTGTAGAGCAAACTCCCCCTCCTCCTCCTCCTCCACTACCTCCCCCCGGCTTCACTTGACCTCTCGTGGATCTCCGGCCTCTCCCTGCGCCCTCGTTCCTTTCCATTAAGGTAAATGAAATCACGCATTCCAAGCCTAACACTAGTTTTCTACGTCATACCCTCAGACTTTTCTCATACCTTATCCGTCCCCCGTACATGTATTGACTACATAAGTTTTATGCAGTCCTTAGTGACATTCTTGAGGAGCAGAATCACGAATTATTTTTTCGTGAAGAGATTAGGGTTCACTTAGAAAAGAGTGCGGATTACTTTTGACTTCTACCAAACTCTGTTCTATTACTCTCCTTATAAGTCTCCCGTAATACCTCTAAGATTACATTTTCCCTGGTCTGACATACCCTAACGATAGAAGCACTTGTAATTATAATAAGATACAATATTCATAACCCTATCATATGCACACAGAGGAACTCATTGAAATGTATAAGATATAGGCTCCTTTGTATGTTAACATCATTATACAAACAGAGATATACTTACTAGCACTGGAACATGGGTACACATTCATAAACATTCGGTCGCGAATACACATTCACAAATGCACATACATACATGCACACACGCATACACACACACACAAACAAACAGACAGACAGACAGACAGACAGACAGACAGACAGACAGACACACACACACACACACACACACACACACACACACACACACACACACACACACACACACACACACACACACACACACAGTATGCGTTTGTTTAATATACCATAAAAATATAAATCATATTTTGAATAATAGTCCTATAACTACATAAGTACAGTACATTCTCTTCGTGTGTTCAGAAGAAACATACATTTTATTCTATTTTTACGTATTTCCGATGTAAGATATACAAAATACATATCGACTAGGTTTAGCTTCTATTCATGATTTACTCTTTTTTAACTGTTTGACAGTTTGATGGCCTAGCTGCCGGAACCACAAAGAAGACGTAGGTGCCGGACAATACCACATTCACCGCAAAAAGATACGCTGTCACCCACACTGGCCGATCTGCTCGAACACAGAAAAAAAAGATCATCGACTCTTGCATTCAATAGACTGGATCTCCATTGAAACCCAAAGTTCTTGGTAAGAGAAAGAAGTTGAAAGGGACTAAAGTTAGAAGAATGAATGGAAGAGAACCAGGAAAAAAAGTCTAATCCTTTTGTTTTGTTGATGATGATCTGTGGAAGTTTTTGTCTCGTTAAGGTTGCATAATTTCCTCCTATATTAGTTCCTACTTTTGTTATAATGATCATATTTTTACACATTTTGGTGATAGATAAGAAGATATAATCCTTTTTGTTTTGTTCATGATAATCTGTGGAAGTTTTTGTATTGTTAAAGTTGTATGATTTCTTCCTATATTAGTTCCTACATCTGTTACAATGATGATATTTTTTTTACATATTTTGGTGATAGATAAGAAAGTCTAATCCTTTTTGTTTTGTTGATGATGATCTGTGGAAGTTTTTGTCTCGTTAAGGTTGCATGATTTCCTTCTATATTAGTTCCTACTTTTGTTATAATGATCATATTTTTACACATTTTGGTGAGAGATAAGAAAATCTAATCTTTTTGTTTTGTTGATGATGATCTGTGGAAGTTTTTGTCTCGTTAAGTTAGCATGATTTCCTCCTATACTAGTTTCTACATTTGTTATAATGATCATATTTTTACACATTTTGGTGATAGATAAGAAAGTATAATCCTTTTTGTTTTGTTGATGATGATCTGTGGAAGTTTTTGTCTTGTTAAGGTTGCATGATTTAATTCTGTATTAGTTCCTACATTTGTTATAATGATAA
>NC_134802.1:29748197-29755697 GCF_046742065.1 Oratosquilla oratoria
TTACCCAGATGTAACAATTTCATTCCCCAATTCATGCAAGCAAATTGTTTTACATAACATGAAATATCGAACTGGTAAGAATTCAGACACAATGAATATTATGAATACATTGAAAGCCATGACTATCATGAAAGTGTTTATTTATATGTGTTCATAAGCAAGTTTATGCAATTATCTTTATGTACATATATCTATCTTTTTATGCGGAATAAGAAATGTATACATACATATATATATATATATATATATATATATATATATATATATATCTATGTGTGTGTGTGTGTGTGTGTGTGTGTTTTTGTGTGTGTGTGTGTGTGTATGTGTGTGTGTGTGTATACATATATATATATATGTGCATATATATATATATATATGTATTATATATATATATATATGTATGTACATATATATATATATATATATACATATATATATATATATGTACATATATTTTCACCTCCCCTAGTCACCACTGTCACTTAAATTTGACTTGTAATATCACTCGTCTCGAGGCCCCTTGCCTCTCGTTACGTGAGGTTCACTAATATTCAAGTTCCTCTTAAGTAGTAGGCCCAATGCCTTCTTTTTCCTGTAGTCTCACTATTTTCTAGGCCCCATGCCTATTCCTCTCGTCCTTTGGGTTAATAAAAGGGGGGTGAATTTTCTTTCTTCTTTCACTGTAATTTCACCTTCAGCTTACACTCGGGATCTCTTTTCTCTCGTCTCTACATCGTCTCCTGATCCTCTCTCTACACCCTCTCTATATCTTCTCCCTATATCTTCCCTATCTCTTCTCTATAGAACGTCTGAAGAGATCCCGTATCTTACGCTGAGCTACCTTCGTCTGACGTCACTAATTTTTCTAAACCAATCCCCGGTGACTTCTCAAATAAATGTCACTCCTTATGGGCGTGACTTTGAATTCCTGCACCAATAGTTTTTTTCTCCTTCTGCACCTTGCACCAATCCGGAAAGCCATTTCAATGCCACTAGCAAAAATTGTTTACCTCAGCATTAGTCAAACGAAGGTAACCTGCGCTTACAATGTTGTGATTCATAAGCGATTATAAAAACAGTCACCACCGTCGGTGTGTTTACATAGACAAACGTCGCCCTCACCTAGACATAACATTGCCCTCGAGCAGGCGTCGAGTCTGAATTATTCTAATACCCTAGCTCATTTCCATTCGTACACTACCGGCCTCTTACAGGGCTCGGCAGCTACCCTTGGTCGTCCCGACCAATTCTTATTTCCCTCTTACAGGGCTTGCTAATATATTTCTAGAATAAGCTAATCTACCCTTGCGTAATTGTTAATCTACCCTCCAAAATACATCATTCATGCAATAAATTGGGAATAATACATAAACATAATACCTATAAATGTGAATAACAAGCATCTCAATATATATAAGGTATTGAATTAAGCGGTTACATGGTTGATTTGCTTTGACAGAGCCAATCTCCGGAATACAACAAAGGCAATCAGTGCTGCCACTAACATTGAAAGTAAGGGTATGATAAGGATTGGTAACATATGTAATTCATTTGAGGGAGATCTTGACAATGGTCTTCTCTTAATTTTCAAGGGAGGGGAGTTTTCAGGCAATGTGAAGTTGAAGGTTGAAATGTAGGTGTCCTCGGTTAAATGCATTGTATTAAGGGTATTAGAAATGGTGGAAATAGTGTCTGCATGCAATTCGCAGTTATCTTGAATAGAGACAAGACCTTCAACCAAATCCAATTTAGGACTCAACCCGGGACAATTTATTGATACCTTTGTCTTGTTAGGGAAAAACAGGTAATGAGATCCTTGTATGTTACAATGAGGGATCTGGTCTACCAAAATTCGTTGGTAATGACAATTGTTCATAACAGACATATTCCTAACCAGAGAGGCTTCACATGAATTTTTCAAAGCTTCACGGAACACAAACATGGAAGAATGACAGAGGTAAAGATTCCTATTAAATCTTCTACACTCCTTCAACTTGTCATTAGAGACTCTGCTCTCCTTCAGATTGTCTACAGAAAGGATATAATTGATTGGGTCTACAATTGGAATATCTACTTCATAAAATGAACCATTTACCTTCAATGGGAAGGGTTTCAATTTGAATAAGTTAAATCTTTGGTTGGAAGAGAACGGGATTTCAATAATAACTGAAGTAACATTAAGGTAGGAGTTTAGCAATGGATAATATAATGCTACATTAGCTTCTTCAAAGAAAGGTTCAAAGTTCCAATCCTTCTTTGCTGACTTAATTACCTTTATAAGTTGAGGTATTGGAAGGAGAGAAGAAGTTACTTGACCCGAATTGGCCATAACTAAATCCTGTACAAAAGATTCCAATTGAACTTGCATCTCAGATAATTTCAATTGCATAGTATTGAGTAACAAAAAAATTTGCATTGTACTCTCTTGTTCACTTTGTTTCAAGCTGAGATTCTCTAAGTTATCTGAAATATCAGAGATCATTTCTTCAATGTTTTTAATGCTTGATTGTAATTCATCAATTTTTTCCAACTTTCTCCTTTAATGTATTTATTGAAATTTTCAAGTCAGCAAGGAAGGCAAAATTGGCAATTCCCAAACCAGCAAGAGCTCCTAAAGCCACTACTATTGCACTTCTCTTTTGTCTAACATTGCTTTTGAAATTTGAACCTATGATGTGCAATTTATCCTCTATTTCCTTTATTTTGTTTTCAAGTCTATCCTTAACATCTTTACTGGAAATGTTCTGTTTTAATATTTGCAAACTTTTATTAATGGAGTCCACATTTTCTTTAATTTTGGTTACATTTTTATAATCAAGAACTACCCTTACCACCTTATCAACCAAGATTAGGTTACCTTGATGATGTACCAATTATCCAGGACGAATCGGATACCAGTCCATGGCACTCACCAAACTTAATATTATTAATAAGGCAGTTTTCATCTGTAAAATACATCAAGATTAATATTCAACTCTTGAAAAATATCATTACAATATTCTCCATATTCTCCAGGGTTATCAATATTTATGCACAAAGTATTACTATAATCATCTTCATAGATCTGCAAGCTAATTTTCCTTATGTCATCTAAATGTCCTATCAATTCTTCTCTTGATTCTAAATGTTTAAGTTTAAACTTGTTTCCACCTGCAGAATCAATTACTCTATATGGACCAGTGTACCTTAGTGAAAGTTTATTATTGGGTGAGGTTGCTTTGACCATTACTAATTCCCCAATTTTCAATTCTAGTTTACGAGCTATTTTGTGTTGTTGTTCCCTCATCTCTTGTGAATACACCTGCATATGTTTCCTAACTCTTTGGTGAATACTTTGAAGAGTATTTATCCTATTGGATATATAATCATCCATATTATATATGGGTTTTTGCTCTGCAGTCAACATTTCATATGGCAGAGTTTTGTCCTCCCCAAAAATTATAAAATGAGGTGTATCCCCAGTTGCTACATTAATTTGATTGTTCAGAGTACACTTAACACAAGGAATCCAAGTATCCCAAGTTACACTATGAGGACTTATTAGGGTTCTAAGACATATAATTATCTTTTTGTTTAACCTTTCTACTACTCCATTACTTTGGGGATGGTTAACGAGTATATTGACTTTCTTGATGTGGAACACATTACATAGATTTTCCAAGATTTTGTTATTAAATTCAGTCCCATTATCTGAAACTAGGATGTTAGGTGTAGTAAAATTACAGATTATCTGATCATAGATTACGGAAGCAATAGTTTCAGCTTTCTTATTGATTATGGGTTGTAATATACAAAATCTTGAAAAATAATCAATAGCAACAAATAGGTATTTAAAGCCGTTCTCGGTTAGTGGTAATTCCAAAGTATCCATGTGAACTCTTTCCCAAGGTTTCTGTGGAATGGGATAGGTGAGTATAGGAGCAGGTTTTGGTGTATTTCCTTTCACCTCTACACATTTTACACATTTTTCTATATAATCATATATAGTTTTCTTCATACCTAACCAAAAGTACTTAAGTTGTGCTTGTCTATAAGTTTTATCCTTTCCAGGATGTGAACTACAATCACTATCATGAAGTAACTTCAATATCTCATTTACCAGAGTTTGTGGTATAACTAACTGATTTACTTGACCTCTAGAAATATCTTTCCCATTTACAAATGTTTTCCTATACAAAATTCCATTAATCAAATGAAATTCCTCTATCTTATACCCCTTTGGTAGCTTTGGAGGATCTCCTCTTGGGTTCATCAAATGCTTGATTATTGAATCACATGTCTCATCATCTCTCTGTTCTCTTATTAGCATTTCTTCATCTAAAGTTACTAACTCTTCTATACTACAAACAAAATTAATCAATCCAGTCCCAGTCATTGGTTGACTAATGTTTCTAGAAAGTGGATCTGCTACATTCCTTCTACCCGGAATATAATTAAATTGAACATCATAGCACTGAAGTATCGCAAACCATCTAGCAAGTCTGCCTCTAAGATTCTTATGCTTAAATAAGTTCTGAATAGCTGTGTGATCAGTCCAAACTCTGATGGGATACCCTAGTATCATATCCCTAAAACTTTCTAAAGAATAAATTACTGCTAAAGTTTCTCTTTCAGTTATAGAATAGTTTCTCTCCGCACTATTACAAAGTCTGGATGTGTAAGCTATGGGTTTCAAAGTTCCATTTCTCTCTTGCATTAGTATGCCTCCTAACCCTATGTCAGACGCATCAGTACAAAGAATAAATTCTTTTTCATAGTCGGGGAAAATTAAAATAGGTGAACTTGTGAGTTTATCTTTCAACTTGTCAAAAGCTTGCTGTTGCGCAGGTCCCCATATGAACTTTGAGTCCTTTCTCAACAAAGAACTTAGTGGATTAGCAATGTCAGCATAACTTTGAATGAATTTTCTATAATATCCTGTTAATCCCAAAAAGCTCCTAACCTTGTCTACATTGGTCGGAACTGGAAAATTCTTGACAGCGTCCACCTTTGAATTTACTGTACTTAGTCCGTGTCTGTCTATCTTATGTCCTAAGTAAATGACACTGTCTTGCAAGAACTTACATTTTTCAAGTTTTACTTTTAACCCAGCTTCTCCTAGTCTTGAGAATATCAAATCTAATTTCTTAAAGTGCTCCACTGCAGTCTGAGAAACTATTAAAATGTCATCTAGAAATACACTGGCAGTGTTTCCTAACAATCCATCTAGAATAGTATTCATTAATCTCATGTAAGTTAATGGACTATTACATAACCCAAATGGCATTCTCTTGAACTCATAATGTCCTGTTGTAGTAGAAAATGCTGTGAACTCTCTTGAATCTTCATGCAATTCTATTTGCCAAAAAGCTGATTTGATATCTATAGTACTAAAATATCTATTCTCAGTTCCCAAACTTCTCAAAATGTCACCGATAATGGGTAATGGTAACCTGTCACGAATGGTGTGCTTATTCAGTTCCCTGTAATCAATAACTGGTCGCATAGTCCCATCAGACTTTGGTACTAGGATCAACGGAAAATTCCACTCACTTTTACTATGTTCAATAATATCCTGTGATAACATTTCAGTGATGAGTTTATCTACTACAGCTAATCTAGAGTGAGGAACTCTGTAGGCTGGTATGTAGATAGGTTGTGTTCCTGGTTTTAACTTAATGTGATGTTTTAAAACAGTTGTTTTGCCTAAGGCGTCCCCCGGCAAAGCAATTGCTTTTTTATGTTTCATAAGCAAAGCAAATAAAGCTTCATCCAACTCAGGGCAATTAGTTGATTGTAATAATTCTTTATATCTATTTCTTAAGTCTATGCCTTCTTGTACTGAGCAAATTGATGAAGTTGGTAATTCTATCTCCTCACTATTCTCATTTAAAATCTTATTTGGTTTAGTACATACCTGTATTCATCCTATTTGTGTACCTTTCTTTAAAACTATCTCTTTATTCATAGTATTAATTACTAATACTTCTACTCTGTTCTTATTTGTCTTATAAATCCCTGAGTCCCACTTCAATCCTTTAAGTTTAACTGTTTCTGGGACTGTAATTACTTCAGAGTCTACATTGATTCCTTTCAAACACACTTCAACCTTATTAATTGACATGGGATGTAACAATGTCGACCTTGTTAATCCGCAATCTGCAATTCTCAAGGCATCTGTGGTTAATAATTTAGTAATCTCTGGGATTTCTTGAACTTCTGAGTTGGGTTCACAAATTGTTTTACTTTCTGTAGGGTTGGACCGCTCGGCCTCGCTATCTAGGATAGAAATGTTATCTAAGGATTCATTGATTCCTGTCACTGGTCTTAAGTCTGGTTGATTTAAGAATGGGATTAACTGTGACTTCACTAAAATTCCTAAGTCAGCAGGACAAATTACCATGTTTTCTTTTCTCATAGTTGCAAATCCTATCAATAAATCTCCTGGAAAAACAGACTCTTCTACCACTATCACTGGGATGTACAATTGTTCATTTGTATATAAGGCAACTTCTAGCTCAATCTTGCCTAATGTTTTTAACTGATTTCCAGTTACACCTTGCAATGTATAACGGATTGGTTCCAACATTTTCACTCCTGGGTTCAACTGGTTTAAAACTTTACTAGTAATTACATTAACTACAGACCCTGTATCAATAAAAATTTGAATAGGCTTATTGAACACTTGACCCGCAATGAGAGGTCCTACAGAAGTTTTACCAACAGTAATTATCAGTTTGTCAGTTTCTTTCATCTCCCTTGCATTCCCATATTTAACACAATACCGCCTATCGGTATATATATGGGGAGGTCTGAAATGGTTTATTCTGTGTCTGGGGGTTTTCCTCTTAGCCCTGGGGGTACCCGAAAATTTCGGCACTCATGAGTTCTGTGTCCGATTTTATTATGGTAAATACAGAATGGAGGGTTCCTACATTGATACTCATTGTGACCTTCGTATTTGCAATTTCTGCAAATAATCCCATAAAAACATTCTTGTGCCTTGTGTCCCCATGCATTACAATTAAAACAAAGGATTCTGGTATCCCTATCCCTAGATGGACTTCTAGCATGCCGCCTATGTCCTACTTCTGTTTTCTTAAACTCTCTAGAGTTCCTATATTGGCTATGTTGATTTATAGGCATTACATATGGGTTTATTGTTCTGGTCTCACTGTATCCTTGAAGAAGATAATCTACTTCTCCTAAACAGATATTTGATTTTAAATCTTTGTACAGCCTTTCTGCTGTTAAGTCATCAGAATTCTTTGCCAATAAGCTAAATGTAATCAATTTGATTACCTGTGAGATTTTCATCTTCTCACTAGATCTTTCTATCCAGTCTGAATCTTTCAAGATAGAATTCATGTCTTTTGACCATCTATCTAATCTAGCTAAGTACTCTGTGTCAGTTTCACTTGTCCTAACTTCCTTAATCATTTTTACCAATGATCTAATAGGATCCTGATCACATTTGGACATGAAATGCTTGATAAATGCCTTCTTATAATCATCATATTG
>NC_134802.1:29765697-29778197 GCF_046742065.1 Oratosquilla oratoria
TAATCCTTTGTACTTCGGGACAATATCACCACTAAGGGATGGAGGTACAGGGGTTGGTATTGGAGAAATTTGCTATAATTCTCACTTTTCAATTTATCGTGTAATAATACAGGCCTGTGTTTTTATTTTAATCTTCTGTTGTGATGTTTTTTTAACAGAATTTAAGAAATCTGGTTATGAAGAATTAAAAATGTATAATGGTTTTGGTCAATTAGCTCAGGTTATTAAGTCACACTGAAGGTTGTTAAAACAATGTTATCATTCAAAATGCTGATTTTCTTTTATAATGAATTAATATCAAAGGTATAAGATAAGATTAATAATGACTAAAAGTTATAATATTGTTTTTATTAACAATGAAAATATGCAGGAATATCTATAAAGCATACACATTTCCATGTATACATACATAAATAAGCTTGTGTGCGTATGTGCGTGTAGATAGATTTTAAAAGCTGCACACCTTCCATACGAGCGCTGATCATCTACTGAAATAACGAAAAACATAACAACGCAGCCATACGATTCGTTGCCTGAGGTCCTTGAATGTATATCTAAACCTTTCTACAGTAACAAATTACTTTTATTTACTTTATTACATAATTAGATAATAGATTTGTGTAACTTAAAAAAATACTTTGTTATTTGTGTAAAAGTAACTATTCAAAGGACATAAGAAAAATTGAAAAAAGATAGCGTAAAATCTAGAAATGATAAAAGAAAACGGATTTGAATTCAGCACGTTGAAAAATACTTGAAATCAGTCAAAAATATTTTAACAACAAATGAGACGCAGTGGAATAGATATGTGTTTGTCATTAGGCTTAGTTATTTTCTTTTTGACATTTGGTCTCAGAAATCAAATAGATTCAAGATAAGAAGATGAGGAGCATACACCAAGAGGTCACTGCTGGAATTCGGAAGGGCATGAAGGGACTCGAACCCACACCTAGGTGAATGTGAGGCCAACACGATTCCAATTACGTCACCAGTGCAAATGGATTCAAGGAGGATTGTAGAATGAAAGCAGAGAGAATTAAAATGAATTAGCATTCGTTTTTAAGAATGAACTATATAAATCTGAGTAGCTCTCAATAGTAGGGATGTCATTAAAGTCCCTAAAATATTAACTATATCAAACTGTTGTCAATACTTTATACGAGGAGTTAGTCGAGTTTTTGTATCGTCAAACAATGAATTGTAAATAAGAAAAATATATTTTTGGTTTGACATATTTGTTACCTATTCATCTATATACTTACTTGTTTATTCGTGTTTTTGTATATCTATTTATCTATTTGATTCTATTTATTTATTTACTTATCTGTTTATTTATTTGTTTATTTATTACTTATTCAAAAATCTTTACTTATTATCTATTTATTTGTTTACCGATTTGATAACTTGTTGATCTACCTATTTTCTAATCTATTTATTCATTATTTGCCTATTCATTCACTCGTTTATTTGTTTATTCATACATTTATCAATTTATTCATTTCTATTTTTACCTGCTTGTATATTTATTCATCTATTTGTTTATTATCTATTTTTGTAAACACCTGATGATTTTTATTAGTTTATGTATATAGGACTGTTAATTGATAATGAATGTAAAGGAAAAAAAGAAATAAAATTTATTACCATCCTATAACGTAACAATACTTACAGTATATTTTCATTAAACAGCAGGCACTCTAGGCTAATTAGTTTGAAAAATAACTGGTTTTCTTTCATTTATAGCACACGTGTAGAGCACCATAGACGTCTATGAATAGCTATTTTGTAGATTGTCAGAGAATACCTGTTATTACGACGAGAGGCTTCTGGTTTATAGCTGGACTAATTCGATCTCATTTCACTTTGTGTTTTCTCTATCTGATTCTGGTTATATGATTTTTTGTACACTTAAGCACCATATGGCTTGTTGAATTTTTACGATAGTGGTTGGAAAGTGAAATATTGAATAGATAGGGAGAAGTACATACAGACAAAACTCTTATAGATTTTTTAAAGTTTTTACAAATAGAAATATACATAATACTTTTTTTAACCTGAAGGCATGCTCTGGCCCCTGGGACCACTACCTTTGCCCTGTGTATTTGAGAGCCTTGAACAAGAGTCACTTAACACAACAACTTAGGATCGAAATGAGGCCTTCAAGCTCAAGAGGAAGGATTAATATCAAATCCGCCACATGGACACACGATTACTTCACAGTGAATCAAGATAATGTTGACAGCTGATGCACTGTGCAGTGAATAAATCGTCCCTGTGCAGAGACAATGGAAATGGATTGGGTGTCTGCAAAGGAGCTCGCCGCAAATGATCCACTGGATTTGAGAAGGGTGTATGTGGAGTGAATGGGAACCTACACCCTACAGCTTGAGTTATAGGGTGTATGGGCATTCGTATATATTTCTGAAATATATTGTAGTAGCGAAACGTGTAAGAAGGAAACCACATAGAGGGCAGAGGGACGTGGGAGAGGTTAGGTTAGGTTAGGTTAGGTTAGGTTAGGTTAGGTTAGGTTAGGTTAGGTTAGGTTAGGTTAGGTTAGGTTAGGTTAGGTTAGGTTAGGTTAGGTTAGGTTAGGTTAGGTTAGGTTAGGTTAGGTTAGGTTAGCAGTCGTAGCGAGTCCTGGAACAGTATGAGAGAGTAGAGGACTTGAAATGGTTGATTGATCGATTGAGTGAGTGTGTGTAGCCTCAATTCTCTTTGGCATCGTTATGTAAATATGTAACATTTCAAGATGATTTTGCTATCCTGTTACATCCGAAATGTTATTACTTATTGCGTTATAGAAAGAGAAAGCTCCTTACTGCAAAGGGATTTGAATATCTTATGTTTAATCTAAACTATTACATAGGAACGATCCAGTGTATACAGAACTATTTTTTATCCTATCCTGATTTTTTTTTTTGTGAAATTTTATATTACGGATAATGATTGAAGGAGAGTATGGAAGCTGAACGAAGGAAAATTAAATGTACTTTGAAAAGGAGAATAGAAAACTTACGAGAAGCAAGTAGTGTTAAGACGTCATCCTCGCCCTACATAGTCGAATTGCTAGGGCAAATGGCATTCATCAGTAACTAAAAGCAAAAGGAGCACAAAGGGGAAATTCAATTTTGTTTTGTTTACATTCATACTGGTGAAGAATCTTCCAATCATGGATGAAAGATTCGTCGATTAGAATGACCTGAAGAATGGAGAAGGAATAGAGTATGCAGTCAATGATTTCTGTGCAGCTTTTCATTTTCCATCGTTTCTTCTTCTACTTCTTTTCTTCTTCTTCTTCTTTACATTTAGATTCTTATCTACTCATTTTACAAAGGATTATAGAGGAGGAGCATGCTGACAGGAGACCTTTTGGTCCATAACTAGGTCGGATGTGAAAAATATAATAATGATAAATAAATAAATATATAAACAAATAAAAGTTATAATAATAGAGATAATAACAAATAAAATAGATGAATAAATAAATAGGTAAAGTTAAATAATAAACAAACAGGTAAATAATGAATAATGATAAATTGGCATAAATAATGATAAATGATAATCAAGCAAATAATAATAAACAAAAAGACAAATAATAACAAACGGCCCTGAGTTTGTGTATTAATTACTGGTCAATCGGATGAACAAAAGAAAAGAAAAAGAAAATCGTAGCCATGTCTGTAAAGTACACTTACTTTACTTACTGTAATATTAAGTTGTGTGGACATCAACGATTCTGTAGGACTTGATTTTTTATTGAATATTATCATTTGATATTAACATTTTATTTATTCATATACAGTGTTATCACAATAAAAAAGAGACTAGTGTTTTATTGAGAATATAAAATGCTGAAAGACCTTTTCTTTAGCTCTATCGTATAATGACAATACCTCATGAAATTAGTTCATCATTTTTCTTATGTGCAGCTTTAAAAAATATTAATTTAATCGTATTCTAAGACACATTTGCTCGTTTCATAGAAATCCCTCGCTAACCTGCAAGTCTACAAACAAAGAAATTGGTCATTTAAAAAACACTCACTAGCAATGAGAAATGGGCCTCATTTGAAGTGACAGCTTTCATATTCGCCCAATACGCTATGCATGCTGGGCAGTTACGTGCCGTAACATGCATTGGTGCTTTAACATCAAATGGTTTTACTTCGCTCTTGTATCGTTACGAGTAAACGAAGTGGCAGAATACGAACCGTCCGTTCTACCAAACGTCAGTTGGTCTCATATGTTTTCTTTCTAAGAACGAGTTTCTTCTTTAGGTTCAGGAAGGGGGTAATGCATTCGTAATGACGTTTTCCTCATACGTCATCTACGCAAATGAGTTTCCTTAGTAGCCACGGGGGTAATGCATTTTTAATGGCAGCTTCTTCAGCATTTGTCGGGTCACGTGGGATATCCTCGGCCACGACCTTCTAATCAAGAGTCTTATGATTCATATTCCTGCTAAGTCTTTGTCTTTGGCTACTTCCGTCGTTGGGGCTTATATATTTCTTTATCATTCTTCCTTATATGTCTTCTTTATTTATTTTCTTTTGACTGGTGTTGTTTTAGGGAAGATACCCTTACCAAACTGGTAAAAGTAAATTACTAATATGCAAAACCTCTGATCTGATTCCTTCATCGTGAAGTCTTACGCAGTTAAATATTATCTTTCCTTTGGTTTTTCTCTTTATTTTGCGCAAATTAGCTTTACCAACGTGTTAAAAAGTCAATAATCAAACCTACTTTTTATGTATATATTACGCTTGGACCTAGGAACCTTTACATATTGAGACTTTTTTTTTTTTAATCTAACATCACGTCGTATCCTTTGATAAGATATTTGCTAATTGATTCAGACAAATCTACTGCTGTTACTCGCCTTGCATGATAATTTGTTAATTTAGACAGAATTTTTGTTTTCTTCTAGATTCTCTCTTCTTGTATCCTAACAATTGCCAAGCGTATAATCAGTCATATCTTAGGACATATCTACGTGGAAGATCATGCATTTATCATTTGTACAACAAAATCTATATTATTCACCCTGCAGACGGCCAAGTTTTCACTTTTGCCTATTGTGAAAGTTACTCAGTAATGCATGACACTTTATCTAGCTCCTCGAGTACTCTTGCGAGCACTCAGACTAGATACGTATTGTCAATATAGTAATTAAGCTTCTGTTGAGTGCCAAAGTAAATACCATCCATATATTCAGACTATTCTTTCCAACTCTTTTCCTCTAGTAAAGGTGTTGCCTGTTTCAGAGCACACACCAACATAAACAAATAAAACTAATCCAACCACGCCACGCCAGTCCCCACAGTCTCTATGAATCATCCTTCCCACTCCAAACAACTCTCGACAGGGTCTATCAACTTGCCTTGTCATGAATTCTGAGGGCGGCGTCCCCTTCTTCGTCTCCTCCATCGAGGTGTTGTGTATTATGGAAACAACCCTGTGAGTAAGATCAACATCATGGAAACGTGTCACACGCCCATATAGCCCAATTATGCTGATAACCATCCTAGACGGACTCTCATAGTATAGTCTCTGATCTGATACGAAGTCATTCCAATGATACCCCATGATTCTCCTAAGGCACTTAGTACCAAAATTATCGAGACGCCTCTTTAAGTTAGCTTTCATTCCCCATATTTAACGGCCGTACAGCATGACAATGAGCACAAGTGATCAGTATTTGACTTACCTGGCGTGAATCCAGAGTGTTCAGACCTTTGAAACTTTAGCTGATGTGAACGAACTCTTTCGCTTTCCAGAAAGGGAAGATCAGACCTTTTTTTCCACTCAAAGGGAATGCTTCCGGACTGCTAGACAGTAGGCAGTACCACATGCAACCCACGGATCATGGCCTCACCTCCAGCTTTCAGTAATAGCACTGACGTTGCATATGCCAGCTGCATTTCCACCCTTCACCTTACAGCCTCTTTGACCTCCCACCGCTTCACCATATAACGACCCATCTCCTCATCCACTCAATATATGGACGAAATATAAAAGCCTTATATAGAACAATTTATCCTCTATGGCTTGATATTTCCCCACAAAACATTCTTCCTTCTTGCCACAGTTATCAAAGGGAATATATAACTTGCTTTCACGGAAGCTCGTTGTATCCATCTACGTCCTTCCATCAAGGAACACAAACCATTTGGTCATCATTACTCACAAGCTGTTGCAACACACATTGCAACACAGAGTTTATTCTTTAATTCTTAGTCTCCGAAGCGGGACTTAATTAACAGAGAAGCGTCTGAGATATTTTAAAGAATGTTAACGAAGGGAGAACTGGGTGATCTATAAAGTGACATGTGGTAATAAATATATTAGATGTATTGAAGATCTATATTTTACTCACACCGAAGAAAAAATATATGTATATACTTATCTATATCCATAAAATGATATCTACTTATCTTAAACGTAGAACAAGCTCTTAATCTATAAAACTTCTGAATAAAGAAATATAATGAATATATGTATCTACTTAGCTATATCCATAAAAAATATGTACTTATTTTGAACGTAGAACAAGCTCTTAATCTATAAAAACTGTAAAGAAAGAAATATAATGGACGCAAAGCTTTCTATCTATAAAGAAAATGAACAGAGTATGAATTAAACAGGAGAAACAGTTATACGTCTAAAAGATATTATAGTTTAGTTTATATGAAGTCACATCAAAATAGAGTTTCGGTCTCCAAAGCAAAAGAACTGTGGTCAACAGTGTATTAGCGAAGTCTGTAAAAACATACACTAGAAACAAGTATTTGTTCTTTTTTTTTGTAATTTTTTGGGCAGATCAAGCCAAAGACAAAAAGAAACATATTGTTTTTGGTCGAACCTGTAATTCCTGTTGCGACATTTGAAGTTTTATTTTCTCTTGTTTTATTTCATTGAGCTATTTATTTATTCATTTATTTATTTATTTATTTATTTATTTATTTATTTATTTATTTATTTATTTATTTATTTATTTATTTATTTATTTACTTATTTATTTATTTATATATTTATTTATTTACTTATTTATCTATTTATTTATTTGTTTATTTATTTATTTATTTATTTATTTATTTATTTATTTGTTTATTCGTTTATCTATTATTTATTTGTTTTTATTCATTCATTTATTTATTTATTCATTCGTTTATCTATTTATCTATTTATTCGTTTGTTTATTTATTCATCTATTCATTTGTTTATTTATTTATTTATTTATTTATTTATTTATTCACTTACTTGTTTATTTATTTATTTGTTTATTTATTTATTTATTTATCTATTTGTTTGTTTATTAATTTATTTATTTATTTATTTATTTATTTATTTATTTATTTTATTCTTTTATTTATGTATCTTTTATTATCTATTTATTTATTTATTCATTTATCTATTTATCTATTTATCTATTTTTCTTTTATCTATTTATCTATCTATCTATGTATTTATTTATTTATCTATTTACCAAACAATCTTGCATAAAGATAGCCCATATAAAGGGCAACAGTAGGGGAAGAAATGTTTGTTAGTTTGAACTGAGAAGATATCGAAAGACCAGGTTCATCAAATGAAATATATTGTACTAGGTAGGTATCTCAAAATGTTAGTTGGAGAATGCATAAACCTACAACGTAGTATATGTTTATACTAACGTTCGGTATTATGAGTTTGTTCTATGATTATCACCTAAATCACGATATAATTTATGTTATCATTTTAGTATTTGAGTTGTATTTTGGAAATGATGGGTGATCCAATTCGGTTTAGGTTTAAACACGATCCGATCAAAACCCTTATATTATTCAAGGTTTCATTTTAGCTTCTCTAAAATTCACCATAAGATAAATAAAGTAGTTTATATACATTTATATCATTTTGTAAATGAGTATGTCTTGATTTGATGGTAATAATGAAATCCACCTGGGAAAAGTTTTAGTTCTACTCTTCGTTGTCCATCTTAATTTGTTCACTTAAATGCGGAGGACCCAAAGGGTTTCAGCTTGTCATTTATCTAATCAGCAAAAAAATAATAAATAACTCCTATGTTTAGTTCATCCTGTGAATATTAGAATTGATTAGAATTAGTGAGAACTATTTTATCCATAATAATAATTTTGCTTATGCGTTTATATTTTGAGGGGATATATGTGTACATATTTTCCGGCCTGTTGACTGCATCAGTTTAAATAGATTATGGTATATATTGTGACCGATATCTAGTGACTAAATAAATGACATTTATTGACATTTACGTGTTTGCTTGTTATGATGGACTTATGTTTGTAAATAATACTTTCAGTGTTACTATTTTCTATCCTTTTGTGTACTGCATAAAAACTAACGTTTCTAAAGATTTTCCGCCCACCTCCTTAGTGGGTGACGCTACTTGTAAATCATATTTTGCACCTTTCTTTTCATTTTATATTTTATCCCTTTTTATAGACTAGAAATTATTACAAAAGATATTATTTCTCTTTCAGAAGTAGAGATAAAGCTTTCAACCTTTTACATCCTAATAGTGGGTGAGAATTTGTATGCTGACACTCGGTGGCGCGGTTGGTTGAGTCCCCGACTGTCACTACGGTGGTCCGGGTTCGAATCCTGCCCAGGGCTAAAATAATTACAGTATCGCTGAGCTTCGAGTCGTTGCTCCAACTCTCGTGGGCGGGGAGTTGGTTGTGTGTGTGTACGTGTAAGGTCACAGCATTACCCATAGATCGGAGATACAAGCTCTGAGCTCTCTTCCGGGAGGGAAATAGCTGTCGATCACGAGGCCAGCACTTGATCCAAAGACCAAGGCCAGGTGAATACTCAATCCCCGAATTGTGCCTGGGATAGTAAGAGATCTTTGGGTATGTCCTAATTTTTTGCATTGTTTTGTATTGTTAGTCTTTTTTTTTCAATATATTTATTCAATAATTCATTTTATTTAACTTATTTTTGTAGTAAGCATAGCCTTGTGATCTAGCACGCAATCTTTAAATCTGGCCTGGAATTCTAAGAACAAATTGATACGATAAAATTTCATCAATAAATAATGAAATAAATGAACAAGTGAATATAAATAGACAAATAAGTGAATGAATGAATAAAGATATAAATAGATAGGTAAATAAATAAGTAAATAAATTATATAAATGAATTGTTAAAAAAATAAATGATAAATGAATAAATAAGCATATAAATGAGTAGCTGAATAAATAAACAAACAAATAAATAAATAGATAAATAAATAGATAAATAAATAAATAAATAAATAGATAAATGAATAAATAAATAAGTAAATAAATAAACAAATAAATAGATGAATAAATAGATAAATAAATGAATGAATGAATGAATGAATGAATCAATCAATCAATCAATCAATCAATCAACAAATGAATAAATCAACAAAATGAATAAATCAGCAAACAAATAAATAAATAAATAAATAAATATATAAATAAATAAGTAAATAAATAAATGAATAAATAAATAAATAAATAAATAAATATATAAATAAATAAATAAATAAATAAATGAATAAATAAATAAATAAATAAATAAATAATTTTATAAATAAATAAATAAGTAAATAAATAAATAAATAAATAAATAAATAGATAAATAAATAAATAAATAAATAAATAAATAAATAAATAAATAAATAAATGAATAAATGATACATGAATAAATAAATAAATAAATAGATAATAAAATAAATAAATAAATAAATAAATAGATGATATAGATAAATAAATAAATAAGTAAATGAATAAATAATTTATAGATAAATAAATAAATGAATAATCATATAACTGAAAAAATAAACAAATATATAAATAAATCAATCAGGCTTGGCCTATGGCTACCTTGATACTGCAGCGTTACGAATTTGTGACCACAATATCATAAAAATTGAATCTCATTCCGTTTGGGACTACTCATGTACAAGGAATGAAAATGCGAAATTTCCATTTCCGCCTTTTGAGTCATATTTATCACGCAGTTTTGTCTTTCCGCTTGTAAAGCTGTCCTTTTCACTTTGTTTTTTCTTCTCTTCAGCATCCATCATTTCGCTGCACGATATTCCTTTATTGGTATATATGTTCAGAATAAATGATCGAATGTATTCATCTCACAGCATCTGTAGCTGTGGTCATAATTTCAGACGATTTTCAGAATGATTAGTAATCACGTTTTTATATCTTCCTTTCCCAAACATTTCTGTCAGATTTTCTTTATCTTCTTAATCTTAGAATCATTATGATATAAGGTTTACGATTTCGGCTTTTCTTGATCGTTTTCCCTCACTCTACCTCACTCTTTGTTTTTTCTATCTCTCATGCATTTGCATTTCTTCTTTTCTTTATTTCAGATCTTTCTGTTTCCCAGATGCTGCCCTCCTTAACATGGCTTTGTGGGGTAATCCTTCTTTGCTTCTTGCATATTAGATCACAAGGATCACTTCGGAGCCGTCACCTTTGCCCTTTGTACATTAGGGACTGTTGGGGGTAGGTAATAAACAGTCATTGTTAAGTATCGGAGAGATGTGTAGGAATCGAACCCGTGACTAGGGAGATATGAAACCGGCACAAACAGATACTCACTAATGTAACATATTTCATACGTTCTCCGTTTTCTATTTTCCCTCGTACATGCCCTCTCCGCTTTGTAACCTTTGATTTACACAGATCGAAGTCTCACCCTTCGTGTCATCCAGCTCTCCATCATTTTACCTAAACTGCCATCCGGCACTTCATCTTTCTTCTATATATTTTTTAACTTTTTTTTTTCGAAATTCCTCTCTCCCTCGCCACTCTCACCCACCCCCACCCCCACCTCTGGACGTTCATGTTCGCTTTGTTGTTCAAAGGGAGTTCTATCCATTTATTTACCTATTTTATCTTATTTGTTTTATTTTATTTGTTTATTTATTTGTTTATCTATTTATTTATTTATTTATTTATTTATTTGTTTATTTATTATTTATTTATTATTTATTTGTTTATTCAGTTTTATTTATTTATTTAATTTATTTGTTTGTTTTATTTATTTGTTTATTTGTTTATTTGTTTATTTGTTTATTTATTTATCTATTTATTTATTTATTTATTTGCTTGCTGTTTGTTTGTTTATTTATTCATTCATTTATTTATTTATTTATTTATTCATTCATTCATTCATTCATTCATTTATTTATTTATTTATTTATTTATTTATTTATTTATATATTTATTCATTTATTTATATATTTATTTATTTATTTATTTATTTATTTATCTATTTATTCATTTATTCATCTATTTATCTATTTATTTATTTATTTATTTATCTATTTATTTGTTTGTTTATTTATTTATCTATTTATTATTTTTCTTTTCTTTTCTTTTCTTTTTACTATTATTCTTGCCTTCAGAATTGCTACCAAAATATTCTTTTCACTATGAATCACATCCTCATTACTTCCATAAATCCATTTGCCACTTTTGTTCAAAACTACATTCACCTTTATGTATTTAAGGGTGTTCAACATGAATAGTGTATTGGCACATATACCTCCACCTTTTCACATAAAGTACTAAATTGTAAGACAAATGTTATATTTGTATCTTCATAGGTAATGCAGTTGTTTATATGTTACTGAAAAATTGTAGTTGATATATACTGGACAGTAATGAGTGGTTCATGATCGATGTTATTCATGTCCTGTGGAGTAACAGTTGGTTGAAACTAGAGTTAATCCGCGAATGCACAGTTACGGGCATTCAAATCTGATCTGTGTTACATCACATTAAAGAAACGGAGTCTTCTCGAAGAATACTCTATCTACTTCTTCCTCTGCTGAGCTTTTTTTTTTTTTTTTTTTTTTTTTTACCTGCATTCTTTAATACCCAAAAATTTAGTAACAATATCTGCTTTTTCCTCCTAGATCTACTTTGTTTATACCATCTTTTATCGCAACAACTAGGAGTTTTATACAAGGCATGCATCTGTATAATGCAATGCACAAATATACTGTTTGCAATACTTGGTTTTCTTTTTCTATATTCTATTCTATTTTGTGTTTCACTTACGAATTTTTTGCATTGTTCATTGTACGATTCCAATTAACCCCAAATGTTGTTTTTAATGAAAATTAATCCAGTGTTGGTTATACACACTAATTGTAATAACAGTTACATTCGAAAGATTTAATCAAGCAAGAAATTGCAAAATCTCATAGAAAACTATTTTCTTTTTATCGTTCACAAAATTCGTAAAGAAAGTTAAATTACAACTGAAAAAACATATATTTCTAAAGATGACTTTCATTCAGTTACTTCATCACCAATAAAAAAAAAAAAATGAAAAGACAAGTCGTAATGAAAAAAAAAAAAAAAAAATGCTCTCCTCGGAGAACCCTTTCATTGAATTTCTTGCTCTTCAACATCACCACTCCGGCCAAAACGAATCCACTCCCTCCTCTCGGGCTGTCCACCTTCCTCTTATTGA
>NC_134802.1:29783197-29785697 GCF_046742065.1 Oratosquilla oratoria
TATATGTATATATATATATATATATATATATATACATGTGTGTATATGTATAGGATTTTTTTTAGTTATAACACTAGAGCTATATAGAGTTTGTCTAAGCAGGCTAGGCTGTGGTCATCACACAACTCTCAGAACATACAAACACAAGCTAAGCAATACGACAAACATGTGTCCACTCTGCCAGGCTAGCTTAATTAAATGCAGCCACGTTCGGATATGTAGGCTGTTCAACGCGAAATTGTTGACAAAGATTGAGACGTTGGGAAACTACATTCCATGCAGACTGTTCATCAATGGCAATTTGCAGACATAGGAAAAATGTTTAAATCAATCGTTTTCATAGTTAATTACTGAGTCATAACAGCCAAGTGGCATCCACGGCTACCTGACAACGAAAACACCAAGATAAAGAACAGAACATGAACAATAACAGTAACAAGGACAAGGACAAGGACAAGGACAAGGACAAGGACAAGGACAAGGACAAGGACAAGGACAAGGACAAGGACAAGGACAAGGACAAGGACAAGAACAAGAACAAGAACAAGAACAAGAACAAGAAAAAAAACAAGGACAAGGACAAATACAAGGACAAAGACAAGGATTAGAACAATAAAAAGAGTAAGAACAAGGACAAGAAGAAGAAAAACAACAAGAACAAAAACAAAAATAAATAATGAGAAAGAAAAGGAGAAGGAGAACGAAAACGAGAACAAGAACGAGAGCGAGAACGTGAACGAAACGAGAACGAGAACGAGAACGAGAGCAAGAACGAGAACGAAATAGGAACAAGAACATGAAGAAAAACAAGAACAATAATAAGAACAACAACAACAAACAAAAAACAACAACTATAACATCGAGAACAAGAACTACAAGAACTAGAACAAGAACAACCCGGAATCGTTTCTCTGCCAGATAGATTTGTCTACTTTGACCCACAACAGAAAGAAATTAGTTTGTCGTGTTGAGTAATTAAATCGAGCAGAAGTTTGGTGCTTCGAGTCGAAATTTCTAACTAGACGGAGGCAGAATGGTCCTAATTTAGATGATGACGTATTAAATAACAGTTCTAGGAAAAGACTTCGGCTCAGAAGTTGAGGAAGTAAGATATGTCGTCTCTCAGGCGTCAAGTAAAAAGGTGGAGGAATGTCAGAGGAAAATGTCGGTTGACTCTTGAGGGAAAGATTTAATGCAAAGCCATACGTAAACGACGCGATCAGTGCCTGAATCTCTTCGGGGTCGTGACGAGAATGAAAAATGGCCACATTTGATATTTCTGAATTATTATCAAGTATTCTATCCAGGATGCTCACTAGCCGAGTGGGTTAGGGCGTTGCCACTTGCGGCGAAGGCCGTGGTGACGGTTCGAACCCTACCACAAGGGAGGGAGGTCATCTAAGGGCATGGTTCATTAAAATCCATACTATAAAGCCCTCTGCAAGGGGCAACGTCCTAGACATCTGATAGGAGAAATTTATAACGTTCAACCAAATCATCGTCATTATGGACACGGTTCTGGTGCGACAAGATATGATATGATCGTCATCATCATTTTACCAAATGGGAATAGCAATTTATCCAACAACGGCATTCGTTATGCCTGACACACTTTTTCCAGTCATCATTTATCTGTATACAACTACCAAAATCAGACTGATATTGAAATGAGATACTCAAAAATATTGAGCAATTAATATATGAATATTTAAGAAAACTAATAATCCAGAGAAAGAACCTTAAAAATATCTGCAAAATGATTGCTGTGCATTATAGAGTTCTATAGAAATTTAACCCATTGCTACAAAGTACACATTAGTTTATTCTGAGAGTGTTAATTTGGTTTCCATAATTATAACAAATAAGTACTGATAATGGAAACAACATGAATACACATAACACTTCCCATTGATTAGAATAGCCTGGCGACAGCCAGATATAGTATCAATTCATTAGTGCAACAGCTAATAAAACTAAGAGTGTTACTTAGGTTTCCATAATTATAACAAATAAGTACTGACAATGGAAACAGCATGGATATACATAACACTTCCCATTGATTAGAATAGGCAGCCAGATATAGCATCAATTCATTAATGCAACAGCTAGTAACACAAAGGTACTAAGGATTTTGAAGCTACACTTCTGGACCTAGATCCTTTGTCTGTGCTACTCATTACCACAAGGTAAGAACGCTAACTTCTACGCCACGACCTTCGTACAAAAGAAAATGACTAATTTCCAGACAACATTGGCTTAGTGTAGTAGTCTGTAGTCTCAATTTCATACTACTACACTATGCGAATGTCATCTGGGAATTGGTCAATACATCTTGAACGATGGTTAGGGAGTACAGGTTAGCATCCTTGCCTTGTGCTGATGAGTATCACAGCCAAGGGTTCGAGTCCCAACTGCCGTAGTTTCTAATTCCATTTATAAAAAAATCATAAGGTACTAAGCTTTCGACGATAGATAGTTTATAGTATCTTGGTAAATTTAT
>NC_134802.1:29805697-29808197 GCF_046742065.1 Oratosquilla oratoria
GGGCCAGAGAGATGTAGTTGTCCGTATGTAGTATGTATACATATATATATATATATATATATATATATATATATATATATATATATATATATATATATATATATATATATGTATATATATATACATACATATATACAACATTGAATGGGTCCCAGTGACTAGAGATACATTTTTATCAACCACAATGCACTTTAATTCTAAACCATCAACATCGGAAGAACGGTGGAGGTATATGCAGAAATTGAAACATGGTACGCTCGAAGACTCGAACCAACGGCTAGCACGTTACCGGTGCTTGTAGTGACTTAAACACTACACCATCAAGAGTGATATAAGTTGAGCGCAACTTTTCTTACACATTTGTATGCTCGAGTTACATACACATACACGAAAGTCTGCGTTCAACCCATCTCCACTATGATTGTACAATTGGTAAGTATACGAACGCGTGAAAGTATTTGTACAACACTGGATGAGTCCCAGTGACTATAGATGCATTTTTATCAACCACAATGCACTTTAATTCTAAACCATCAACATCGAAAGAACGGTGGAGGCATATGCAGAAATCAAAACGTGGTACGCCCCAGGACTCGAACCAACGGCTAGCACGTTACCAGTCCTTGTGTAGTGGTTAAGTCACTACAAACAACTTTTCTTACATATTTGTATGCTCGAGTTACATACACATACACGAAAGTCTTCATTCAACCCATCTCCACTATGATAGTACAATTGGTAAGTATACGAACGCGGGAAAGTATTTGTACAACACTGAATGGGTCCCGGTGACTAGAGATACATTTTTATCAACCACAATGCATTTTATTTCTAAACCATTAACATCAGAAGAACCGTGGACGCACATGCAGAAATTGAAAAGTGGTACGCTTACCAGTGCTTGTGTAGTGGTTAAGTCACTATAAGCACTGGTAACGTGCTAGCCGTTGGTTCGAGTCCTCGGGCGTACCACATTTCAATTTCTGCATGTGCCTCCACGGTTCTTCCGATGTTGATGGTTTAGAATTAAAGTGCATAGATTTGAGGAGCACTTCGTTAGAATGTTGATAATTTAGCACATATACACACGACTATATAGTACATAAGTCTATTCATAAAGAATCTTGTCTGCTATGGGCTGGGCGTAGCATATGCTTCATTTCCTGAATATCTTTTGGATTGAAAAATTGCAGAGTTCGCCTGTGTTTATCAAGTAAATAGAAACGAATGTATATAAACATCCCATTCATCGGGGCTATAGAACCATTTTCAAAGAGTTTTTGTATCTGGATCAGACCCTAGAATGCAATGATGTGTTTTACATTTTTTTGTTTAAGTTGATACTAAACGATTTTATCTGTGTGCGGAATGAACTGAATGATGGTGGTGATGAGTCTACGCCAGCAACTGCAGTGCTGCGTCCGAAGCCGTCAACTATGACCTAACCGATTGGATTGATAGGACAGGCAACAGTTACTGCTGGGAATCGGAGAAGAGTACGGTATTCGAGCCCACAACTAAGCAAATGCGAGGCCAGCACACTTTCGATTATGCTACCAGTGCATAGTTGAAGTTGAAATTATTTTGATTATTTATTTCCGGTAAGTTGTGTAGAGCTAGGAAAGCTGAAGCATTTTTTGTCGGTCTAACGTCAAATGACTTAATTAATATTAGAAATCTCTAGCTTGTAGTTACACAGCTTTATATATAAAAATATTACAAATACCCCGAATGGGAGCTTAAAGTTGATATATGACACGATCTACGGGTAATGCTGTGACCCTAAATATATTCACACACAATTCTTTGTCCAACAGAGCTGAGTTGCCGGCTTGTAGTGCTGTAATACTTATATATATATATATATATATATATATATATATATATATATATATATATATATATATATATATATGTGTGTGTGTGTGTGTGTGTGTGTGTGTGTGTGTGTGTGTGTGTGTGTGTGTGTGTGTGTGTGTGTGTGTGTGTGTGTGTGTGTGTGTGTGTGTGTGTGTGTGTGTGTGTGTGTGTGTGTGTGTGTGTGTGTGTGTGTGTGTGTGTGTGTGTGTGTGTGTGTAATACCTCCCTTCGTCAACCAGTCTTTGTAGGTCACCCCAGTAATTCTAATGCATAAATCAAATAATGATTGCATTACATTCTATATCTTTAATGTTAGAACCAGTGAGATCAATGATATGGATTTATTTGTCTACCTATAGATGGATTAAGTCAGTAAAATGAATTAAGGTAAATTAGTAGATTTTTTACTTTTCTGTAACATACAGTATAACGAAATTTCTAATGAAGTATGGAAGAAATACAAACATTTCATAAAGTTAATGAATATGTTTTTCTCATTAACCAAAGAAAGTTATAGAAAAAAAGAAAAAAATTCAATTAAAATGACAAATAATAGTGCAAAAAACATGACGATTGTAATTAAAAATATATAAATTTCACTTATTGTTTCATATAACGATAATGCAATTAGAACATTAGA
>NC_134802.1:29813197-29818197 GCF_046742065.1 Oratosquilla oratoria
ACCCACAAAAAACAGGAAAAGGATTGTAATACTTGCTGCAACAGCGGAGAAAGCAGTGATTACCGTGGATTCAAAAGAAAAATCACAGTAATAGAGATAACGACAGCACCGCCATTTTCAACTCCCTCTCGTAGTTGTTTATACTGCTGCAAAGGACAATGATAACAATCCCCAAATGTTAGCTAAGTTCTAGAAACAATGAGAAAATTCTCTCTTTCTCTACACCAATATATATATACAATCTGCAGGAATCTATTATGATTCATACAAAATATCTGAGACAAAAATAGCTTCTTCATTAAACTACTATATGGAAGTGAAATATAAATTTATCCACTTCTGCACTGTGCTTTATCTCTCTCATTGTAGTTAAAGATAGACAATCCTTTATTTTGTTTTTCGCGAATTAGCGAGGGCTTGTAAGAGAAAAGCCTACCTAAAATGATACATCTAACCTGGTGATATATTTATACACATCTTCTACTATTACTATATGATTTGTCAGTCGAAAGCCCCATCTCTAGAGATTAGATTTCTATTAGAAAATTGTATACATTAGTGATCACTTACACACACACAAACACGCGCACACTCACACACACACACACACACACACACACACACACACACACACACACACACACACACACACACACACACACACACACACACACACACACACACACACACACACACACACACACACACACACACACACACACACACACACACAAGCACACACACGCACACACACACACACAAACAAACACACACACACACACACACACACACACACACACACACACACACACACACACACACACACACACACACACACACACACACGTATGCGCGTATATGTACTCGTAGCTTAGAATACACGTACCATATTAGCTATGACGTAATCCGTGTTACTCTTTGACCCTAAGAAGTTCCTCAGAATGGAAAGAGAAATACCTCAGTGTTAGATGACAAAGGATTTCAAGTGATGATCAAGTGGGAACGTTATCCTTAACGTTATTTTGTTTTAGATTATATATCTAGTTACTTATCCATTGTTTCTTATTTATCCATATATATTGTTTTTATTTAGAGTTTATACCATTATGACTGTAGTAGTAGTAGTAGTAGTAGTAGTAGTAGTAGTAGTAGTAGTAGTAGTAGTAGTAGTAGTAGTAGTAGTAGTAGTAGTAGTAGTAGTAGTAGTAGTAGTTGTTGTAATAGTAGTAGTAGTAGTAGTAGTAGTAGTAGTAGTAGTAGTAGTAGTAGTAGTAGTAGTAGTAGTAGTAGTAGTAGTAGTAGTAGACGGTGGTTGACAGTAGGATAAATGAACTTTTGTATTAGGCATTGTTAATAAAAATTAAATCGACAGATAAAAGGGTTGTCGACCACAGTCATTGGCGGGAGAGGGGCCAATGAACTGTGTCTGTGGGAGACAGATCCTGCTGCTTCCACCACACAGTTCCACGAGGATGGAGGTCGTATATTGAGGAAAAAAAAAAAGTAGTAGTAGTAGTAGTAGTAGTAGTAGTAGTAGTAGTAGTAGTAGTAGTACTAGTAGTAGTAGTAGTAGTAGTAGTAGTAGTAGTAGTAGTAGTAGTAGTAGTAGTAGTAGTAGTAGTAGTAGTAGTAGTAGTAGTAGTAGTAGTAGTAGTAGTAGTAGTAGTAGTAGTAGTAGTAGTAGTAGTAGTAGTAGTAGTAATGGCTGAAAAGAAACAACAACCCAAAAGCAGCATTGTTTCATGGATGAGATGTAGACTGTCATTCTCACTCCTAAGATCAGCCCTCCTATGCCTGAGAGGTACAAGGTCCCCACCGCCCAAATCGGCACATATACAAAACCTAGATTTTGAGCAGACGGTGGTTGACAGTAGGATAAATGAACTTTTGTATTAGGCATTGTTAATAAAAATTAAATCGATAGATAAAAGGGTTGTCGACCACAGTCATTGGCGGGAGAGGGGCCAATGAACTGTGTCTGTGGGAGACAGATCCTGCTGCTTCCACCACACAGTTCCACGAGGATGGAGGTCGTGTAGTAGCAGAAAAAAAAGTAGTAGTAGTAGTAGTAGTAGTAGTAGTAGTAGTAGTAGTAGTAGTAGTAGTAGTAGAAGTAGTAGTGGTAGTAGTAGTAGTAGTAGTAGTAGTAGTAGTAGTAGTAGTAGTAGTAGTAGTAGTAGTAGTAGTAGTAGTAGTAGTAGTAGTAGTAGTAGTAGTAGTAGTAGTAGTAGTAGTAGTAGTAGTAGTACCTCTTCACCCCACCTAAATGCAATGCATCCAAACGCCTAATAGAGGAGATGACCGATCTATTAAGAGCATATATAAATTCATCTCCCTACGCCCCGATGGTATTCAAAACGCTAGCTATCCTCTCACACGTTACATGCCAGAGGAACCACAGGAAATCTAAGCACTCAGAGAATGTCCAGGCATTGCAACGGAGGATGGAAAAGTGGGAAAAGGGAGAAGTAGAGCAACTGTTGATGGAAGCGGAGGCTATCCAAGATAGACTCAACAAGGGCATCAACAGAAAGAAAAGTCCAGAAGACAAAGCCAGGAATTTTGCTGACAAGATGAGACAGGGAAAGGTTGCGGCTGCCATGAGAACGCTCGCAGGGGAGAATGAAGATCCTGGAGTTCTACCCCTAAACGAGGAAACGATAAAGATCCTGAAAGAAAAACATCCAATAGCAAGACCAGCGAACCTGGACTCTAAATTCAATGGTGACTACCTTCCACCCCACAAGGTAGTTTTTGACAGCATCACAAGAGAAAGGATCTGGAACCTTGCTCTACACACCCAAGGAGCGGCGGGACCATCGGGATTAGATGCGTCTGGATGGAAATGTCTCCTTAGCACCAGCCTATTTGGAACGGCAGCGGTGGGACTGCAGGAGGCCATCGCTGGTTTGGCGAAGAAACTGGCGTCTGAAGACTGTCAGCACCTGGAGGCATACACAGCGTGTAGACTTATCCCGCTAGATAAGAAACCTGGCTGTCGCCCAATTGGTATAGGCGAGGTGCTAAGAATAATAATAGGAAAAGCAATTATGGAAGTCGCGAAGGATGAGGTGCGAGAAGCGGCTGGCAACCTGCAGGTGTGCGCAGGGCAACATGCGGGTGCCGAGGCTGCAGTCCACGCCATGAGAAAAATATTCGAGGAACCAGACTGCGAAGCAGTCCTATTAGTCGATGCATCAAACGCATTCAACAACTTAAATAGAGAGGCTACCATACACAACATCAAAATTAAATGCCCAGTATTGGCCAAGTATGTGGAGAACACATGCAGAGAACCTGCAAACCTATTTGTCACCAGCAGGGCGGAGAAGAAAGAAACGAAAGTGGAGATCATCAAATCAGCGGAAGGTACCACTCAGGGAGACCCGGTGGCCATGGCAATGTATGCGCTCGGTCTTATGCACCTGCAGCAGAAGATACAATATGAGGACACCGGGGTCAAACAGGTAGCATACGCAGATGATCTCACGGGCGCAGGAAAAGTAGCTGACATAAAAAAGTGGTGGGATCTGGTGTTGGCACACGGCCCGGGCTTAGGTTACATTCCGAATGCAAAGAAATCTGTCCTCATAGTGAAGCCAGAGTACTTTAACAATGCCAGAATCCTCTTTGAGATCAGTGAAGTGAAGGTAACAAAGGAGGGGGAAAGACATCTCAGTGCAGTGATCGGCTCAGAATCCTTTAAAAAGCAATATGTTGAAAAGAAAGTTAACGAATGGGTGGCGGAAGTTAGGTTTCTAGCCGTCTTTGCAAAGACTGAACAACAGGCGGCATATGCCGTATTCATATATGGTGTTAAAAATAAGTGGAACTACATATCATGGACGGTACCGAACAGCACCGACTTACTAAGACCACTTGAAGAAACCATCAGAAACGAGCTAATTCTAGCCATCACCAACGGACGGACAATAAACAAAGAAGAACGAAAACTTATTAAACTTCCACCTAGATTGGGAGGGCTAGGTATCTCCAACCCGCTAAACCTTGCCGACACAGAACACCGAAACTCCATGAAACTCACGTCCTCATTGACAAACAACATCGTGTCACAAGATCAACGGAAGGAGACTATCATGGAGGAGGTTAGGGAAATTAGAAGAAACATTTCAAAGGGAAGGGAGGAGAGGCAGAAGGAGGAACTTCAAGCACTTCTAGCTCGACTATCGAATTATATAAAAAGAAAGATAACAATGGCGCAGGAAGTTGGGGCGTCCAATTGGCTGACAGCACTACCAATCAGGGCAAAGGGATTCACCTTAAACAAAAGAGAATTCACGGATGCCATTGCCCTGAGGTATGGATGGCCATTAGGAGGGCTGCCTAACAGATGCTTCTGTGGTGTACAATTTACTACAGACCATGCAATGATATGCAAGCAAGGTGGATTCATTTGCATGCGACACGATGAGGTAAGAGATCTCACTGCCCAAATGCTTCAGGAGGTGTGCAAGGATGTGACTATCGAACCAACATTACTCCCACTAGGAGGGGAGAACTTCAGATACCGCACGTCCAACACATCAGATGAAGCAAGAGTGGATGTCAGCGCAAGAGGTTTCTGGACACGGGGACAATTGGTTTTCTTTGACATGCGAATATTTGATCCGATGGCCCCCTGTTACAGCAACCTAACTATTGAGGCATCCCACTCTCGGAACGAGCATGAGAAGATCAGGATGTACGAGGAGCGCATACAGAATGTAGACCAGGGCTCATTCACTCCTATAACCTTTACGACTTCAGGTGGGATGGGTCCTAGAGCAAGGGCATTCTACGCTCGGCTGGCTGAGGTAATGGCTGAAAAGAAACAACAACCAAAAAGCAGCATTGTTTCATGGATGAGATGTAGACTATCATTCTCACTCCTAAGATCAGCCCTCTTGTGCCTGAGAGGTATTAGGTCCCCACCGCCCAAATCAACACATATACAAAACCTGGATTTTGAGCAGACGGTGGTTGACAGTAGGATAAATGAA
>NC_134802.1:29823197-29828197 GCF_046742065.1 Oratosquilla oratoria
GCAGTAGTAGTAGTAGTAGTAGTAGTAGTAGTAGTAGTAGTAGTAGTAGTAGTAGTAGTAGTAGTAGTAGTAGTAGTAGTTCTAGTAGTAGTAGTAGTAGTAGTAGTAGTAGTAGTAGTAGTAGTAGTAGTAGTAGTAGTAGTAGTAGTAGTAGTAGTAGTAGTAGTAGTAGTAGTAGTAGTAGTAGTAGTAGTAGTAGTAGTAGTAGTAGGAGACTATCATGGAGGAGGTTAGGGAAATTAGAAGAAACATTTCAAAGGGAAGGGAGGAGAGGCAGAAGGAGGAACTTGAAGCACTTCTAGCTCGACTATCGAATTATATAAAAAGAAAGATAACAATGACGCAGGAAGTTGGGGCGTCCAATTGGCTGACAGCACTACCAATCAGGGCAAAGGGATTCACCCTAAACAAAAGAGAATTCACGGATGCCATTGCCCTGAGGTATGGATGGCCATTAGGAGGGCTGCCTAACAGATGCTCCTGTGGTGTACAATTTACTACAGACCATGCAATGATATGCAAGCAAGGTGGATTCATTTGCATGCGACACGATGAGGTAAGAGATCTCACTGCCCAAATGCTTCAGGAGGTGTGCAAGGATGTGACTATCGAACCAACATTACTCCCACTAGGAGGGGAGAACTTCAGATACCGCACGTCCAACACATCAGATGAAGCAAGAGTGGATGTCAGCGCAAGAGGTTTCTGGACACGGGGACAATTGGCTTTCTTTGACATGCGAATATTTGATCCGATGGCCCCCTGTTACAGCAACCTAACTATTGAGGCATCCCACTCTCGGAACGAGAATGAGAAGATCAGGATGTACGAGGAGCGCATACAGAATGTAGACCAGGGCTCATTCACTCCTATAACCTTTACGACTTCAGGTGGGATGGGTCCTAGAGCAAAGGCATTCTACGCTCGGCTGGCTGAGGTAATGGCTGAAAAGAAACAACAACCAAAAAGCTGCATTGTTTCATGGATGAGATGTAGACTATCATTCTCACTCCTAAGATCAGCCCTCTTGTGCCTGAGAGGTACCAGGTCCCCACCGCCCAAATCAACACATATACAAAACCTGGATTTTGAGCAGACGGTGGTTGACAGTAGGATAAATGAACTTTTGTACTAGGCATTATTAAAAGTAAATAAATAAATAAACAAATAAAAGGGTCGTCGACCACAGTCATTGGCGGGAGTGGGGCCAATGAACTGTGTCTGTGGAAGACAGACCCTGCTGCTTCCACCACACAGTTCCAATAGGATGGAGGCCGTAGTATATTAAAAAAAAAAGAAAAAAAAAAGAAAAAAAAAAAGGAGTAGTAGTAGTAGTATTAGTATTAGTATTAGTATTAGTAGTAGTAGTAGTAGTAGTAGTAGTAGTAGTAGTAGTAGTAGTAGTAGTAGTAGTAGTAGTAGTAGTAGTAGTAGTAGTAGTAGTAGTAGTAGTAGTAGTAATAGTAGTTGTAGTAGTAGTAGTTGTAGTAGTAGTAGTAGTAGTAGTAGTAGTAGTAGTAGTAGTAGTAGTAGTAGTAGTAGTAGTAGTAGTAGTAGTAGTAGTAGTAGTAGTAGTGGTAGTAGTAGTAGTAGTGGTAGTAGTAGAAGTAGTAGTAGTAGTAATAGTAGTAGTAGTAGTAGTAGTAGTAGTAGTAGTAGTAGTAGTAGTAGTAGTAGTAGTAGTAGTAGTAGTAGTAGTAGTAGTAGTAGTAGTAGTAGTAGTAGTAGTAGTAGTAGTAGTAGTAATAGTAGTTGTAGTAGTAGTAGTAGAAGTAGATAAATAAATAGATAGATAAATAAAAGGGTCGTCGACCACAGTCATTGGCGGGAGAGGGGCCAATGAACTGTGTCTGTGGAAGACAGACCCTGCTGCTTCCACCACACAGTTCCACTAGGATGTAGGTCGTATTTAATTTTAAAAATATACATATATCTATATATACATATATACATATATATATATATATATATATGTAGTAATAGTAGTAGTAGTAGTAGTAGTAGTAGTAGTAGTAGTAGTAGTAGTAGTAGTAGTAGTAGTAGTAGTAGTAGTAGTAGTAGTAGTAGTAGTAGTAGTAGTAGTAGTAGTAGTAGTAGTAGTAGTAGTAGTAGTAGTAGTAGTAGTAGTAACAGTAGTAGTAGTCGTGGTGATTAAAAAAAAAATGTCAGCGTTGAACATCAAAACACTCTGAGACATACATCCTCTCTGACAAATCATAAATTGTTACAATATCAGTGAAGTTAATAACAAAAGAATCAGATTCGTTAAATGAAGTATTACCAAGAACAAAGAGAAAACGAAGAAGAATACAATGCTTCCGGATGGTATGAGAACAAAAGCTACGATGACAAAAGGCTTCAGTACAGAATGGAAAGAATCTACAGAAGCCTATGTCGTAAGATATCTATGGTCAGAGGATAGAACTACCAGAGCAGTGAACGCACGAAGCATCCTTCCATGCCAACCAAACCATAGTTTGCAAACAGGAGGAGTTTATATAAATGAGATAAGACTTCTCAGAGCCTAAATGCTTCGATAGATATGCCGGGACGTGATAGATGAACCCTGCAAAGAGAAAATTCTAAGGGTCTACTGTAACTGCGAAAACATTCGGTGACGCTTGAGTGGACGTCAGCGCAAGAGGTTTCTGTGAAAGAGGAACACAAGGCATTCTTCGATTTTTTTTTCTCTTTTTTTTTTTAATTCTACAGCTACCCTGCTCCAATAATTCAACCTACTCAGGAAATGAAAGCGAGCACATCAACAAAAACTTTACCATGATTCATTCCCTCTATTAACCATCACAACGTCAGTAGGAACGAGTCCAAGATCAAAAGATATTCACGCTCTGCTTCCAGAAGTAGCATGAAACTGATGTAGTCTCTTATCCTATTCAACTCTCCTAAGACTAAGATATACTAGGTTATCCTCCCCAACACCAGCACGCATATGGATCCTCGACTTAGAACGGACAATGTTAGAAGACCAAGTTAATGAAAATCTGCATTAAACATTATGTAAGAAAATTAATTTAGAAAGCAATCCAAGAATATGGTTGATGACCAAATTCAGTGGTAGGATTGGGGGCCACTGAGCAAAGTCTGTGATAGGCTCAACTTTCCTATTTTCAACAAAAATATCCAAAGCGATGGAAGTCTTGGCGATAAACAGTGGTAGTAGTAGCAGTAATAATAGAAGTAATAGCTACAGATGTAGTAGTAATTGCAATAGCATTAGTAGTCGTATTAACAGTAACAGGAATAATAGTAGCAGTAGTAGTATAGTAGTAACAGAAGTAGTAGAAGAAGAAGTAGTAGAGGAAGAAGAAGAAGTAGTAGTAGTAGTAGTAGTAGTAGTAGTAGTAGTAGTAGTAGTAGTAGTAGTAGTAGTAGTAGTAGTAGTAGTAGTAGTAGTAGTAGTAGTAGCAGTAGTAGTAGAAGTGGAGGTAGTAGTAATAGTATTAATAACAATAGTAGTAAGACTAATAGTAGTGATTATATGGTAGCATTATTCAGAACAGTCATAAAGGATAAGAAGGAAGATAAGAATAAGAAAACGAAAGTGAAGAAGAAGGAAGAAGAAGAAGAAAAAAAAAAAAAAGGAAAAGCCAGAGAAAAAAGGACACTATATCTCCTAAGTAAATGTTGAGTGATAGATGGAAGAAAAAAAATCAAGAGCGAAAGGGATTGGAACTGGTAACGTTTGCAAAGGAAGATTGACGACGGAAGCTTGGGAAAATAAAAGTGATTTCTTGAAGGATTAGAAATTCAGAAGACGAGTAATAGCGGACAAAACGTGTGCTGGGAAGACAAAAGGTTCTAGAAGAGGATGTTAGTTTCAGACAGAATAAGAAGACGATTAAAAAGAAACAGACTAATTCTACATAAAGAAGAAAAAGAAAATTACGTATAGCGGGGTTAGTATAATAACAGAGGTTAAAAGAATTAAAGTTAAGAAATCTAAATATATAAAAGTTTTAATCATTAGATGAAAATACATCGACATAGTAATGACTCAAAGCAGATATTTTATCCTATAACGGGATTTCACAAGACGAAAATGTAGTAGCACATTTAGTAAAATGTTTTAGATTACCCACTGTCGTAGAAACAAAGCAAAATAATCAGACGAACTGTGTATTTCGACCACTACTGCTGAAGAGGACCACAGTAGTGGTCGAAATATACAGTTCGTCTGTTTCTTTTGCTTTGTTTCTCCGACAGTGGGTTATCTAAAACACTATACCGGGATATTCAAGAATAAGTAAAAAAATAAAAAAGAGAAATATTAGGGGTTATAAGATTTGGTTAAGGGATATCTTAAGACGTGGTGATGGTAAGAAACCTACACCATGAGTCACTGAGTAGTTTCGGCCGAAGTCGGCACTTTTGCCCTATACGTTGGACTGTTGCGGCAGGTAACAGTAACTTCTTGGAATCGGAGAGTAGTGCGGGACTCAAACCCACAACTAAACTTGTGCGAGACCAGCATCCTTCATGTTATGCCACTAGTGTTATATGTAACCTTATATATAATTAGAATACACAGGCGAGAAAGTAATGAATTTTTTCTTCTTCTTTTTATCAGACAGAGGGTGAATGGTACGACCACAAACAAGAAGGTAGGATTTTTTTTTTCTTCTTCACCATGAACATTCGAATGTTCTAATTTTGTCCAGAAACAAAAACTTTACTCGACTAGAGAAGGACAAACCACACTCAAAATATTGAAATTATTTCAAGTAACCTCTGCCATCCAAAATGGCTACTTAACATTTCTTTCACAAGCGCCAATCAATTCTTTTCAGTTTTAGGAAACCCCTCGAATATTCAGTGGCAAAAATTAACAACATATTAACATACCACACGGAAGGTAAAAGAAATGAAACCTTTTGGTATAAAAACTGAGTTACAGAAAATACAAACTGACTTACCGAAATGATAGGCTACCGCTGCGGATACAGGAGGAAAGGTGGGTTCTGACAAGAGGCTCAAAGTTA
>NC_134802.1:29835697-29840697 GCF_046742065.1 Oratosquilla oratoria
TGGCATTTCAAAGCATAACAGTGCCTTAAAAATAGTTTCATATTTCACTATAAAAGTTTATATTAACTTATACTGCATTGAATAAGTCAAATGTTGATTTATTTGTCCTATATTCAATGATAGGTTTCTAGTTTTGATATATTTTTCCAACATAAAATGTTAGGTTCCAAAGAAAGCAATGGCCTCCGCTAGCGGACCCAGGGATCTGGGTGCGCACGTCCTGTGTAATAGTAGTCCTTGATATATATATATATATGTATATATATATATATATGTATATATATATGTGTATATATATACATATATATATTTCTAAATAGAAATGTAGTAGCACATTTGTAGATAACACACAGGAACCCACAGTCGGAGAAAGAATAAACTTCGAATAAAGAATAATCCTATATTTCGGCTATCAACTGTAGCCCTCTTCAGGAAAGTACATAAGAAAGAGAACAGAGGGGACTTATAAACTACAGTAAGAAGAGATGTGGACAGTTGACCTCACTCAGACGCGGGGCTAACTGGGGTGGCGGAGGAGGGAGGGGGTGAGGAGAGGGGAGGATGTAAAGTCCGCACGAGCTTATTTATTGCTGCGCGTGAGATAATGTCAGGTGTCCACTGCCCTTTAGAAATATTAATATTAGGGCATTCCTCAATTACTTGGGTCAAACCGGGAGAGACTTGAACACTAGATTGGCAGAACATAAAAGGTCAATTAGGTATGGGCAGGAAAATTCAGCTGTATTTCTTCATGTTAAAAATAAGAATCATTCTTTCGACTGGGGTAAGGCCAGATTAGTGTTCAAGTCCCACTGTGGTTTCAGGAGGAAAATAGTCGAATCAGCATTAATTGAGGAATGCCCTAATATTAATATTTCTAAAGGGCAGTGGACACCTGACATTATCTCACGCGCAGCAATAAATAAGCTCGTGCGGACTTTACATCCTCCCCTCTCCTCACCCCCTCCCTCCTCCGCCACCCCAGTTAGCCCCGCGTCTGAGTGAGGTCAACTGTCCACATCTCTTCTTACTGTAGTTTATAAGTCCCCTCTGTTCTCTTTCTTATGTACTTTCCTGAAGAGGGCTACAGTTGATAGCCGAAATATAGGATTATTCTTTATTCGAAGTTTATTCTTTCTCCGACTGTGGGTTCCTGTGTGACATGTATATATGTATATATATATTATATATATATATGTATATATATACACATGTATATGAGAGAGAGAAATGCGCTAGTTTCTGCGAAGTTACTCTGATAATTTTTTTGACAGACGCATACCGGATTTGAACCCACTGCTTCAACCACTGGTAAGATAACTTTCACAACGTCTTAATCCTCTCGACCACCGAAGATACAAAAGTCTTGTAACTCGGAATCTTTTTGATTCCCGACTTACCCTCTCCCACGAGGGAGTACGAGTCTTGTGTAAAACAATATTTGGTGTCGGACATTAGTGATCTTTCCTATCCTAGGGAATTAGAAACATTCCAGGTTACAAGACTTTTGTAGCCTCGGTGGTCGAGAGGATTAAGGAGTTGTGAAGGTTATCTTTCCGCTGGCTGAAGGAGTGGGTCCGAATCCTACAGGTGACTGTCATAAAAATTATCAGATATATATATATATATATATATATATATATATATGTATATACACACATATATATACATATATATATGTTTATATATGTGTGTATGTATATATAAATACATACATATATATTCATACATATATATATATATACACATATATATACATATATATACACATATATATACATATATTATTTGGATAATGGAGAACATAAACACAGGGGAAGGCTCGGAACCCTATGCACTCTAACGTTTCGTTCGCGTAGAACTTCTTCAGAGAGTGTATGTAGAACTGCAATTGGAGTTTATGTACTAAATCTAATTATCTTTTCGGACACTTGGGAAAGGTCGTTTTTCTGGCGTGTTTTAGAATTAAAATGCTAGTTTCTTTAGCTAAATTGATAAACCCTCCTCGATGATTCGATGAATTATTAGTAGAAATATATGCTGATTCAACAATTCTTCTAGTGAATTTATCAAAACCTTTATGTAGCACTTCAGCTTCTCTCCAGTTTGGTAAATGATCGAATTTTTCCGCATGAACTACTAAAGAATTAGATGTCCTATGTGCTTTTATGTCGTTTTTATGTTCATAAATTCTTTTTTCTAATCCTCTTGACGATTCGCCATAATAAGGCATTGAGCAACTATTACACGGGATTTTGTATACGACGCTGTTTTCGGAATTGGTTCTCTTTTCAGAAGTCTTTATTAAATCACCTATCCTCTTGTTAGTTATTTTAGCTATGTTTATACCTGATTTTGTTAAATATTTGTCTATTATTGGTGACGTTTCTGAGCCAAGTACTGATATAAAATTTGTATTATTTTTATCATTTCTCTCTTTCTTTCCGCGATTGTAAATATTTATTGCTTTTCTTTTTGTTCTTTTCAACATTCCCTCTGGATATCCAAGTTTGTCAAAGGTTTTCATAATGTAATCAAATTCGCCTTCTAGGTATTCATTACTACAGATTCGTAGTGCCCTGAGAAAAAATCCTATTACTATACCACTCTTTGTCCTATCATCATGTGCGGAGAAGTAATGTACTAAATCCTCTTTGTTTGTTTCCTTTCTGTATACTGAGAAAGTTACAGTTTTTCCCATTCGTCGTATTAACGTATCTAGGAAGGGCAATTGTCCGTTTTGTTCCTCTTCTACGGTGAACTGAATATCGCTGTTGACCGCGTTAAGCATTCTCACTTTATTATTTACATTGGTGTTTTCGGGGATGATTGCGAGGACGTCGTCTACATATCTAAACCAGTGTGATCCCCTACCATTGATTCTGATGAAGTTTTCTTTTTCTAATAACTCCATATATAGACAGGCCATCACTGCACTCAAAGGACTACCCATAGCGAGACCTCTATGTTGTTCATATTCGTCACCATTAAAAGTAAACGCACCGAAATTTACGCATAAATCTATCAATTCTATATAATCTTGTTTTCTTATGGGTAGGTCAGTATCGTTCATATCTTTTATTACTCTCTTTACTGCTTCTAACGCACCGTTAGTGGAAATATTTGTATATAACGCCTTGACATCATAGCTTACTAACTTTTTCCCCGTGAAATCTAAATCTTTTAGTCTTGTCAAAAGATCGTTAGAATTTTTCAAATGTGTATTGCTGGTTTGGCTAGACATTTCGCTAGTCTGTGGGGTGCACTGCCAACCCCTGAAGTTATGGGTCGCATTGGAACGTTGGGTTTGTGAATTTTTGGAATACCGCGCATTCTGGGAGGATTGGGGTATTCCTCCAGAAGTCCCATTAATTTCTTTCCTTTTTCAGTTTTATTAAGAATTTTTCTGGCAAGAAAGCTTTAATAAATCTAGGCTTAGACAAAGACATAGTAATCACCAATGCAGATAAAGGAGGTGGTATCGTGATCTTATCAAAAGAGGACTATATCAGTAAAATGTTAGAGCTCTTAGATGACGACAATACTTATCGCAAAAAACATATAGGTTTCGTAACGAATGAAGCAGATCAATTCAAAAAACATGCCAGAAAAATTCTTAATAAAACTGAAAAAGGAAAGAAATTAATGGGACTTCTGGAGGAATACCCCAATCCTCCCAGAATGCGCGGTATTCCAAAAATTCACAAACCCAACGTTCCAATGCGACCCATAACTTCAGGGGTTGGCAGTGCACCCCACAGACTAGCGAAATGTCTAGCCAAACCGCTTTGAAAAATTCTAACGATCTTTTGACAAGACTAAAAGATTTAGATTTCACGGGGAAAAAGTTAGTAAGCTATGATGTCAAGGCGATATATACAAATATTTCCACTAACGGTGCGTTAGAAGCAGTAAAGAGAGTAACAAAAGATATGAACGATACTGACCTACCCATAAGAAAACAAGATTATATAGAATTGATAGATTTATGCGTAAATTTCGGTGCGTTTACTTTTAATGGTGACGAATATGAACAACATAGAGGTCTCGCTATGGGTAGTCCTTTGAGTGCAGTGATGGCCTGTCTATATATGGAGTTATTAGAAAAAGAAAACTTCATCAGAATCAATGGTAGGGGATCACACTGGTTTAGATATGTAGACGACGTCCTCGCAATCATCCCCGAAAACACCAATGTAAATAATAAAGTGAGAATGCTTAACGCGGTCAACAGCGATATTCAGTTCACCGTAGAAGAGGAACAAAACGGACAATTGCCCTTCCTAGATACGTTAATACGACGAATGGGAAAAACTGTAACTTTCTCAGTATACAGAAAGGAAACAAACAAAGAGGATTTAGTACATTACTTCTCCGCACATGATGATAGGACAAAGAGTGGTATAGTAATAGGATTTTTTCTCAGGGCACTACGAATCTGTAGTAATGAATACCTAGAAGGCGAATTTGATTACATTATGAAAACCTTTGACAAACTTGGATATCCAGAGGGAATGTTGAAAAGAACAAAAAGAAAAGCAATAAATATTTACAATCGCGGAAAGAAAGAGAGAAATGATAAAAATAATACAAATTTTATATCAGTACTTGGCTCAGAAACGTCACCAATAATAGACAAATATTTAACAAAATCAGGTATAAACATAGCTAAAATAACTAACAAGAGGATAGGTGATTTAATAAAGACTTCTGAAAAGAGAACCAATTCCGAAAACAGCGTCGTATACAAAATCCCGTGTAATAGTTGCTCAATGCCTTATTATGGCGAATCGTCAAGAGGATTAGAAAAAAGAATTTATGAACATAAAAACGACATAAAAGCACATAGGACATCTAATTCTTTAGTAGTTCATGCGGAAAAATTCGATCATTTACCAAACTGGAGAGAAGCTGAAGTGCTACATAAAGGTTTTGATAAATTCACTAGAAGAATTGTTGAATCAGCATATATTTCTACTAATAATTCATCGAATCATCGA
>NC_134802.1:29853197-29855697 GCF_046742065.1 Oratosquilla oratoria
AATTACGGTGAATTACTTGGACAGCCTTCAACTTCATGTCCTCTTCTCATATAACAACACTAAAGACAGCAGTTGAATGGTCAACATTCAATCATATACTAACGTTCTCACACGTACGAACGCATACGTGTGTGTGTGTGTGTGTGTGTGTGTGTGTGTGTGTGTGTGTGTGTGTGTGTGTGTGTGTGTGTGTGTGTGTGCACGTATTATAACTCACAGAGGCTACTGAGCTAATACTATGCCCAATGGGTTGTCTTGATTTATGATTTTTAATGAGCCCATACATGTATGGAGTTACAGGATTCTGAAATCAAACTATTCGACCAAGTCTTCTCTATGTTTTCGTAAATTCATTAGTTGTTTATGAAAGTTCTTATTTACAACATAACTAGGATATTTTTAAGTTCACAAAATCCATATTCATCTTATAAGAGATCAGCTACTTTTTTACCATAATTATTTTTATCCACGATAACTAAAGAATTGCATTCATCAGCTTCAGTAAAGCGTATAGATATATCTTCCTATGGCATGAACAAATCTTTTTGGAGAAGAATATCTTTACATTTGTGATTAGCACCATTAATTAAATCTCGGATTAATCCAGTTTTCACTTGAATATGTTTCCAATTGAAGAAGAGATGTTCCAATATTCACTGGATTTATCTATTTATCGTAAGGAATGTATATGTATATATATATATATATATATATATATATATATATATATATATATATATATACATACATATATATATATATATATATGTATATATGTATATATATATGTATATATATATATGTATATATAAGTATATGTATATATATGTATATATATATATATATATATATGTATACACACACACACACACACACACACACACATATATATATATATATATATATATATATATATATATATACATATAAACCTTCATATATCTATATCAGTCAATTATTAAATACATTATGCTTCTTTACATCATATCGTTGTGTATGACGAGGGTAACTTAATAAAGCAGAGCCTCTCCTTTGACTAATAATTCTAATTGCCAGGGCACTGAATGTGTATTCCTACTTTGCAAAAGAAAAGAAATTTAACCTCCATTGTTTCCATTGTAATCTCTCAGATCAGTATTATTTGTCTTTTATAACCACCAATTTCATTTCCAGTATTTTGTCCGAGACAGCAATGCATATTCTCGATTCTGATTTTTTTTTACAGTGCAGTATGGTACCTCTTCGTCAAGGAAAAAAAAAATCATTAGAGCGTAGTTAGGAATTAACACAACACCAAAAATTTAACAACGAGAAAAATTAAATACTCTAAATATCGCGAAATTTTAAACAAACCTCTAACGAAAGGTGTTAATCGATAGAATTTCTGTCTTTAATATATATGTACAATTCTTATGTCAAACTTTTTCCCCTTTATAAGGGAGGTAGCCAGCTAAGGAATGCACCCATCCCCACCCATCACTCAACCGTTTTCTCCCTTTTGTGTTAGCTCTTCGTAGATAAGTGATCACTCCGGTCACTCCGAACTCCCGCCTACTACTGAAGTCAGAAGTAATGTAACATGACGGTAGCCAAACGCAGAGTATGGGATCCAGTGTATTTAACGTTTCGCTCAGCAGGGCTTCTTCAGAAATAACACAGTGGACAAACATCTGACACCTTATATAACCCGAGCTTGCGGGGAGAAACGTTATATACATTGGATCCCATACTCTGCGTTTGGCTTCTCTCCTACAGTGCTGTTGCTCTCGTTGCTGCTTTTACTCAACGTAACATGACAGCCTGAATATGACCAGAACTAAAGCAAACTTACCACCATGTTCATCACAATAAACTACAGATTTTATAAATCACTATGATACTTAATCCAGTACGGTAAAGTTGTACGGATTGTGGAAAGACGTTTGAAGCTTTAAGTACGAGTATGGTGTGCCAGAGGCTCCGTGTGATAAGATACGCAGAGCAATTTGAGAACCCTAGAATATAATTTCGGCCTTAACATCTATGCAATCCTCGTTCTCTGACCTGTCCTTGTCTACCTTCCGACCATGAGAACAATGCTGAATTCTTTACGCACGAAACATTTTTCCAAAGTAATCCAATTGAATCTTGTCTATGTACTTTACTTCCTTCGCATTCCTCTCCCTTTTTCGTTTCTCTTTATGTTTTGTGTCGGAAAATCCTTCGCAAATCTTTCTATGATCTCAATTCCAATTTATTTTCTCAATTACACAGACTCTCTGATTTGTATTCATCCAGTGTTCCAATCATCATTTCTTGCGATATTCTTTATGCAGTCATCACATTGTGACCTCATTTTCTTTATGTGATCATTTTTTGGAGACGTATCTAACTACAGTACATAAATAATTACCAAGCAACATATTGCTGTTGCATGCAACCTTCCATGCAAATGTTTTTGCAACGTACTATTCTAATTTAATCATAAATAGAACGAAAATACTATTCTCAAGAAACAGTT
>NC_134802.1:29888197-29890787 GCF_046742065.1 Oratosquilla oratoria
CCCGTGCGTCGAAAATCACGAGGCCAAGACGTAAGCGACCATGCTACATGGTGATGGTTCAAAAGGACTGTACTAGTCCCCGACCACGCTTCACGTGGATGAAAATTGAGATTAAATCTTCCAATGTTACGTGAAAGCATGGTCGGGGACTAGTCCAGTCCTTTTGAACCATCCCCATGTAGCATGGTCGCTACCTTCTTGGCCTCGTGATTTTCGACGCACGGGTCAGGGTTCGTATCCCATGGCGGAGCTTCTAAAAATGTTCAATCTGTCTTAAGAAACATACACAACTTGTCGGAAGGCTCGCCTAATACGGGATTAGATGAAATTGAGATTAGATCTTCCAATGTTACGTGAAGCGTGGTCGGGGACTAGTACAGTCCTTTTGAACCATCACCATGTAGCATGGTCGCTAACGTCTTGGCCTCGTGATTTTCGACGCACGGGTCAGGGTTCGTATCCCATGGCGGAGCTTCTAAAAATGTTCAATCTGTCTTAAGAAACATACACAACTTGTCGGAAGGCTCGACTAATTTAGGGATTAGATGAAATTGAGATTAGATCTTCCAATGTTACGTGAAGCGTGGTCGGGGACTAGTACAGTCCTTTTGAACCATCACCATGTAGCATGGTCGCTAACGTCTTGGCCTCGTGATTTTCGACGCACGGGTAAGGGTTCGTATCCCATGGCGGAGCTTCTAAATATGTTCAATCTGTCTTAAGAAACATACACAACTTGTCGGAAGGCTCGCCTAATACGGGATTAGATGAAATTGAGATTAGATCTTCCAATGTTACGTGAAGCGTGGTCGGGGACTAGTACAGTCCTTTTGAACCCTCACCATGTAGCATGGTCGCTAACGTCCTTGGCCTCGTGATTTTTCGACGCACAGGTCAGGGTTCGTATCCCATGCGGAGCTTCTAAAAATGTTCAATCTGTCTTAAGAAAACATACACATATATATACATATATATATATATTTATATATGTATATATGTATATATATATGCCTTGGTGGATTAAAGAGTGTAATGAGGAATAGACATTTGGGAATGGATGCTAAGAGGAGACTGTATGAAGGAGTGATTGTGCCAACAGCACTGTATGGGGCAGAAACATGGAACATAAGAGAAGAAGAGAGAAGGAGTTTGAATGTGTTTGAGATGAGGTGTCTGAGAAGTATGATGGGGGTTACTAGGTTGGATAGAGTGAGAAATGAGGAGGTGAGGAGGAGAACAGGGGTGGAAAAGGAGCTGGGAGATAGGGTTGATGAAAGAATATTAGGATGGTTTGGACACATGGAAAGAATGAGTGAAGAAAGACTAGTAAAAGAGGTGTGGAAGGCAGATGTGGAGGGAGTGAACCGAGGGGACGTCCTAGGATGAGGTGGATGGATGGGGTGAAGGGGGCTTTGGGGAAGAGGGAATGTCTGTTGAAGAAGGACGGGAGAGGACAGAAGACAGGGGTGAATGGAGAATGGTTGTATATGGATGATGTTGTGATAGCATGAGGTGGAATGGGCGGGTGGATGGGGGGTGAGGTAGTATGTGTGAGCAAATTTTGACGCAGCCCGAAGGGATTTCTCCCCGTCCTCTCATTTTATGCAATGGGGGACGGAGAGGGGGGGGTCGCGGATATGATGAAGCGGCCTTGCTGTGGATGCGCTGTGTCTTGCGACACTGCTTCTGACCCAGGGCAGTGGACAAGGTGCAGGGACGACCCGTCATTCAGGAGGTGCTAAGATAAGAGGGAGGGTGGAGGGGCGTGGAGTGTATTCAGGGATGGAATGGGTGGGAATGATTTTATGCCTTTATCTTTTTGGCTACCCCCCTTGTAAGGGGGAAAAAGCCTTGGTATATGTATGTATGTATGTATGTATGTATGTATGTATGTATGTATATATATATATATATATACACACACACATACACATATGTATATAACATTTATATATATATATATGTATATATATTATATATATATGTGTGTGTGTATGTATGCGTGTGCATGTGTGTGTACATGTGTGTATGTGTGTGTTTGTATTTGTGTGTGTGTGTGGTGTGTGTGTGTGTGTGTGTGTGTGTGTGTGTGTGTGTGTGTGTGTGTGTGTGTGTGTGTGTGTGTGTGTGTGTGTGTGTGTGTGTGTGTGTGTGTGTGTGTGTGTGTGTGTGTGTGTGTGTGTGTGTGTGTGTGCGTGTGTGTGAATATATTCACTAGCGAAGGAAGAAATAATTTATCATATTATCTATAACATTAAAAAAATTAATGAGGTATCAAAAATGCGTGGATGAATGAAAAGGTGACAGTGTCCGGGGTAGAAAATTTTGTATATTAGAAATATCTCTGTACAGAATTGCGTATCAGGAATATCCTAATTGATTTAAGTTTTTCTGTAATATAGTCGTTTCTTCTTTTTTTCATTCTCTTGTTGAAGTGAATACAAAGAGATACGAACTGTCTCTACTTGAAAGTGTCTTGTAAATGACAAAGAAGAAATCGATTGTCATAAGAAAGTTATAAAAAAAATAATGGAACTAATGTTTAAGAAATGTAAAAATAAATGCATACTTTGGAAATACATATTATTGA
>NC_134802.1:29896287-29901287 GCF_046742065.1 Oratosquilla oratoria
TATGCAAAGGAGGGAGGGCCGGGGGTGTGGGATACTAGGGGGTGTTTATGTGTACTTGATATTTTGATGCAGCCCGAGGGGATTTCTCCCCGTCTTTTTTTTTTTTTTTTTTTTTTTTTTTTTTTTTTTGAGGGAACGTAAAAAGTGAGGGAGTGGTCCGATTAAGTAAAGCGGCTTTGCTGTGGATGTACTGTGTCTTGCTTCGTTTTTTTCTGATCTAGGGTAGTGGGCAGGATACAAAGATATTTGTATTTGTATTTGTATTTGTATTTGTATTTGTATTTGTATTTGTATTTGTATTTGTATTTGTATTTGTATTTGTATTTGTATTTGTATTTGTATTTGTATTTGTATTTGTATTTGTATTTGTATTTGTATTTGCATTTGAATTTGTATTCATTTGTATTTGTATTTGTGTTTGTATTTGTATTTGTATTTGTATTTGTATTTTGTATTTGTATTTGTATTTGTATCTGTATCTGTATCTGTATCTGTATCTGTATTTGTATTTGTATTTGTATTTGTATTTGTATTTGTATTTGTATTTGTATTTGTATTTGTATTTGCATTTGTATTTGTATTTGTATTTGTATTTGTATTTGTATTTGTATTCGCATTTGCATTTGAATTTGTATTCATTTGTATTTGTATTTGTGTTTGTATTTGTATTTGTATTTGTATTTGTATTTGTATTTGTATTTGTATTTGTATTTGTATTTGTATTTGTAATTGTATTCGTATTTGTGTTTATATTTGTACTATCTATATTTGTATTTGCACTTGTATTTCTAATCTTATTTGCATTTACCTGTGCATTAGAATTTTATTGGAATTGATATCTTTTATATATCTGTATGTAAATTTAGATCTAAGTTTTCAATATGATAAATATTAACATTGGAATTGGCATCGAATGATTAGAAATAACAATTATATTTTATTTGTTCAAAAGAAGAAAGAACCAATTGAGCAGTTCATCATTTGACAATCAGGTTCTCATTTGAACTCTCTCCAGTTATAGACAAGAACTGAAGTGGCGTTGTGAGTGTGATGTTTCGTTTCGATTTCAAATATATTTTTTAAACTAAATTCTGATGATCTAGTGTTTTTTATATGACATACACGCGTTCAACAAAGAATATGTAATGCAGGTCAGGATTTAGTGAAGGAAGTCAAGGTAAGGAAGAAAAAATACTAATATTTGTATGCTTGAACGAAAGTGTGTGACCCTAAACCACGCAGCATTACAAAAAGGGACCGTATTTCCCCTGAGCATAAGGTACATAACTAAAGCGCTGTGTAATCTCGTGTCTCGCATTTTCATTTAAGTATACAATTCTTAGACTCGTTTACATACAAACATTGTGTTTTTTTCAGGCGAAGGGGCAAGAAAAAAGATGAGGAAAAGTTAGAAACTGAAAATGGGAGAGATTTATGAAATATGGAGCAACGGTTGTTGTTGGATGTAAATAATCACGTATACAAGGCAACGAGGACATGGGAAGCTTGTCTAGTCACGACCTTGTAAAGTAGTTATGTAGTTCAGGCTCTTCAACACGGTGACTCTCCTTTATGCTTGTAACAAAATATATTTGAGCTAATTGTATATATATTTTTTTTTTCGGAGGGGGGACATACTTGAGGTTCAAATGTGAAATGGGCTCATTTCATTGAGTTTATTTCCCATATTTGATAGGATTATCTATCATTAATTTATATACAATCCGTCGATAAATGAGCAAGGGTGATAACAAGTCTTTTGCACACAGTAACAAGTCGACAGTTACAAATAAAATAGAACTAATGTTATTTTCTTAGATATTTTTTACCAAAATATTTACAAAAATATCTTGGAGAATGCCTTGTTATAATTTCTATCATCATAAATGGAGTTAATCGAGATTAGTCATAGTGTTTATTGAGTTAGATGTAATCACTTAGTAGCCAACTAGGCAGGAATAAATGTTAAGTTGTTAACCGAATATTGTTTACTAAAATGTGTGATTTTTCTTCTTCAAGATTACTACATAAAAGAATTCTATCAATGACAAAAAAAATCGAATATAGCTTTAAAAAAATACATTATAGTTGACCTTGAGCAACTGAATATTTTTTTCGTAATGTAGACAAGTCATGACATATGATGTGTTTACCACGTATAACCACAGTTTTTTTTCCTTATTGCTGATCATAACTGATACTGGCTATGTAGATATATCCATTCTGTTGTTTTCTTTCTATCTGAGAGTTGACACCTTGACGTGGTGGATGGGCTTGAGAATCTTAATGATTACAAAAGCTATGTCGATAAAGAAGAAATCTCTGCAGGGTCACCCATATCGAACAGGTTTTGTTGTTTTCATATCGACACTATTCTTTATTTCGACATTTTTTTCATTGTAGTTAATCGTTTTTTATATTGCTTGCACTCTTGCTTTCACTTTCAATCTCACTCACTTTCATTCTCACTTTCATTTTCACCCTCACTTTCACACTCACTCACTTTCATTCTCACTTTCATTTTCACCCTCACTTTCACTCTTACTCACTTTTATTCTCACTTTCATTTTCACCCTCACTTTCACTCTCACTCACTGTCATTCTCACTTTCATTTTCACCCTCACTTTCACTCTCACTCACTTTCATTTTCACCCTCACTTTCACTCACTCACTTTCATTCTCACTTTCATTTTCATCCTCACTTTCAAACTCACTCACTTTCATTCTCACTTTCATTTTCACCCTCACTTTCACTCTTACTCACTTTCATTCTCATTTTCATTTTCACCCTCACTTTCACTCTCTCACTTTCATTCTCACTTTCATTTTCATCCTCACTTTCAAACTCACTTTCATTCTCACTTTCATTTTCACCCTCACTTTCACTCTTACTCACTTTCATTCTCATTTTCATTTTCACCCTCACTTTCACTCTCTCACTTTCATTCTCACTTTCATTTTCACCCTCTCTTTCATTCTCACTTTCATTTTCACCCTCACTTTCACACACTCATTCTCACTTTCATTTTCACCATCACTTTCACACACTCATTCTCACTTTCATTTTCACCCTCACTTTCACTCTCACTCACTTTCATTCTCACTTTCATTTCACTCTCACTTTCACACTCACTTTCATTCTCACTCTCTATTACTCGCTTTCACTCTCACTTCCACTCACTCTCACTTTTAATTGTAATTTCTCCTTTTCATTTTCACTTTACTCACATTATGTTCTTTTATTTCCCCACATTTTTCTCAGTCGATAGTGAAAGCTACCTGTATGCTTGCGACTTAGGAATTAAGTCTAATTTTTTCATTCCTGCCGGGAAATTTCATTCAGAAATTGTCAGTTGCCAACAAGTCTATAAAACATTTGTCAGTACGACGCAGCTCTATCAAGCAATAAGCAAATCGTCGTAGTAATATCATATTAATTGTTTATCTATTATTTGTCTATTTGTTTATTATTTGCTTGGTTTTCATTTATTATTACTTATCTGTCAATTAATTATTATTTACTATTTACCTGTTTATTATCTAACTATACCTATGCATTTATTTATTTGATTTATTATTATTATATTTTATAATCTTTATTTTATTTTATTTTATTTTATTTTGTTTTATTTCATTTTATTTTATTTTATTTTATTTTATCATTTTATTTTATTTTATTTTTCTATCATTATTATATTTTTTCACATCCGACATAGTTATGGACCAAAAGGTCTCCTGTTGGCATACTCCGCCTTTGTAGTCCTTTGTAATCTAATAACAGTTCCGTTTTCACATGGAGTTTATTCAAAAAATATATTTAATCAACAGTCGGATTAAACCATGGATATGTACAATGGAAACCTCATTTATCTGAATTTATATTTGCATAAATCCAACTTGCAAAAGACTAAGTAAATAATATGTATTCCGAATACAAAGTGGTGATTACATACTCTGCATATAACTTGTTTCCTACATCTTCAAAATACAGATCAAACTATTTATATGAAGAAACAAATATACCCTCTACTTTGAGCTCACCTTTGTTAAATCATGAATATTTCTAGCTTGGATTCTAAAAATTTCTCCGAACTTCTTTGGAATACTTCAAATATTGTAAAAGCAACTTCTGTTCTTTATGACCTTCTGATCCCAAAACGAGCAGACTTTCTTTGGATTTCTCTTTTATCCCTCTTGTCATTTTCTCCTCCGTCTCTCTCCTTCAGTTTCTCTCTTTCCCTCTCTCTCCCGTACACTTTGTTTCTCTTTCCCTCTCTCAAATTTTCTCCCTTTCCTTCTCTTTATCTCTCACTCTCTCGTCCTCTTTTCGCATTTTTTCCTGAAAGTAAGGGGTAAGGTAAGGTAAGGGTTAGGGTGAGGCAACGAAGGAAGAGATGGGTGAGGGAATGAGATGGGGAAGGATGGGTTAAGGGATGAGTTGGGACAAGATGGGTGAGGGGTGAGGTGGGGAAGGGTGTGTGAAGGCAAGAGGTGGAAAGAGATGGGTGAGGGCTGAGTTGGGGAAGGGTGGATGATGAGACGAGGTGGGAAAAGATGGGTGAGGGGTGAGGTGAGGAAGGGTGAGTGAGGGGGGGAGGGGGGAAAATGGGTGAGAGGCGAGGTGGGGAAGAATGGGTGAGGGGGAAGGGTGGAAAAAGATGGGTGAGGGTGAGGAGGGGGGGAGTGGACGAGGTGGGAAAACGTGGGCGAGGGAACGAGGTAGGGAAAGATGGAGCGTCGAGATGGAACTAAGGTGGAAGATCGAGGCCGGAGTGTGATGGGGGAACGACGTAAGATAGTTTGGGTGGCGAGGTTGGAGGGCGAGGTGAAAAAGATAGGGGGAAGGGGGAAAGGGGCGTGCGGGGCGTGGTAGAAAAGGAGAAGGGCGAGGGTGTGGTGATTGGGGCCAGAGGATGGGAGAAAGATTGAAGAAGAGAGGAAAATCTAAACTTTTATTTTTTCAATGTTTTTTATGTATTATCTGTATGTAATATCCAAC
>NC_134802.1:29908787-29916287 GCF_046742065.1 Oratosquilla oratoria
ATGTGTGACTGAGTGTGCGTGTCTATGCATTTGTGTGTCCCTGTGTGTGAGTATTTGCGACTGTGTGTGCGAGTGTGTGCGAGTATGTGTGTGCGAATGTGTGCGTGCGAGTGTGTGCGTGTGAGCGTGTGCGAGTGTGTGCGAGTATGTGCGTGTGTGTGTGCATGTTTGTGTGTGTGTGTGTGTGTGTGTGTGTGTGTGTGTGTGTGTGTGTGTGTGTGTGTGTGTGTGTGTGTGTGTGTGTGTGTGTGTGTGAATATCATGGTATACGTGTAAGCACCATACATTTGTTACTATAGATTGTACGTGCGTACTTGTGAGTAGATTGAGAAATACATGCTTCCCCCTTTTATATATAATTATTATGAAATTTATATATTTTGATTATTAGAACTGTGTTATTTTTGTACAAAGTATGTATGTAAGAACCAGTGAATACATGCGCGTCTGTGAATTTTCCCGCCAACGCTAAGTAGTGTCAGTTTCGATTACGCCTTCAAAGCATACGCACGTTTTTGTTGTAGTGCTTATTGAAGTGCTTAATACAATATTTTACGTTGTTAGTATACTTTCATTAGCTGATCTCGTACACATGGGGGAAGCAGGTTAAACAATATTTTGGACGTTTCTTTAGTGCTTTTAGTATTTCGGACGCTGCTTTGAACTTTGAACATTTGAGATATCTGGCTAGCCAGTTCGTAGCATCGTGTGTTTGTTTTCTCTCCCCTTTTTCTCCCTTCTTTTGCAGCCAGGTGATTCTATTCAGTGCCATTGGAACAGTTCATACCAGTGACTTGAAACAAAACTTCCCGTACTTAAGCGCAGGGACAGTTTGGACGCGCTAGTCATTTCTATAGTCCCACGTGGTTTTTACTTTAGTATTTGCATTGGCTCTATGAACTTTCTGTCATAGTCTTCTTCGTTCGTCACTGGATCGCCTCCTGTTCCTGAGTGCGTCGATTGTAAATCTGAAGCCCGGATAGAATAGGATCTCTGAACAATATTATCTCTACGTAATCCAATCGGACATTGAATCGCGTTTACTGCCTTCTCCAGTGAATGCACCCTTTTTAGTGTTTTTCATTGTATTCCCGTATTGTCATGTTTGTTTCCGTCGTGACGTCAATTCAGGATGGTCACGTTTTCTTCGTTTATTATAAAATTATTCTCTACAATTCTTTCATTGTGAATATTGGAATTGTGATTCACAAAGACGTTTATTTACGTGCCTTAATTTGAATTATTTTTATTAACGTTCTTGCTTTGTATATCAGAGCGAATATTATTGTTTACGTTCTTTCAGGTAATTCTTTTGATTCGAGTATTCATTGCATTCGCCATTATTAATTGTATGTATTTTCTTTATTTTGACCTTGATATTACTACGAGGTGGGTTGTTATCTTATCCCTCTTTTGATATGTCTAAACAGAAGGTACCATGCTTTCTTCATTCCCCAAATCCATATGACACGATGGCTCATACTTTCACATTATTACATCAGGATCCTTCTGTTCTTAGAATGTCTGGTGATGAGCCCCAATATAAAGCTAGTGATTTTATTCGCCAGTGCGAACATTGTATTGTAAATACTAATGTTTCAACTGGGTCTAAGAAGATTTCTTTCGTGAGGTCATAGCTTGTGCATAATTCATTGGCTTCTGAGATGTTATCTGCTTCGTGTCTCGGCCCTAAGTCCGGACGTCCGATAATTGCGGTCTTTTTGTCTTATGTTAACTGACGCCAGTTCTTTTGTGCATTTCTTGTACTTGTATACAGTTCTTATGTATGTTTCTTGTAATTGCATGCAGTACTTATTTTTCTTGTATTTTTTCTGTATGTATTCCTATGCATAGTCCTTATATGTCATGTAATTATATATGCTATGTTTATGTATTAGGATGTGCTATTGTAATAATTATTTCCACAGTTTTGGAATCAAAGCATTGTGTGTATGGAATATGCTATGTATATTTTGCTTTTGTCTTCACTGGTCATTTCTTCTCGTTTCCTCGGTGAGGTCATCGAGTGGTGGTGGCCGAGTAATGTTATGATATACGTGTAATGTAACAAATCAAACGTGTTTTGGTACATGAAATGGTGACTTAGTGGGTGATATAAAGCCTCGGTGGGACTATCTTGGATTTATTCTCAGGTACGAAAATTATGTACAACGAGAGGTGAAAAAAGGGTCTCCCTACCTCTACTAACTAGATCCTTGAACTAGGCAGCCCTAGTGATAGGTATATGACCTAGGGACTCCTAATGCCGGGTCTTGATCCCGGCAATCCTATCTATCGGCGGCGCAGCCCCCGATAATAAAGGGTGAGGGGTATATTTTGTGGGTTCAATGGGTTTGGTGACATTAGGCATCTCGTGTGGTGACACTCCGGGGCGTCTTGTTGTTGTCTTACTTAGCATCGAATCAGGTGTTTTGAGATCTGGAAATCGGTAAGCCTGCAAGATTGGAGGTCTTGCCAAAGATGAGTACCATGTTTAATGTGTGTGTGTCACGTGCTTGGTTAGTGATAGTGAGAGTTACATTGCCTCACCGACCTTATAAGGTACGTCCGCGTACCTTTGGTTAAGGTCGTGACAGTGGGGTTTGGCATACAAAATTACAAAGATATAAAGATATGATAATTTGTCAAGTCGAAGATAGGCGGTGTCTCCTTCGCAGTGATCTGTTCTTCGGAATGGTAGGCGTGGCTTGAGTGGCTGAGAACGACGATTTCATTCAGGCGTGTCTTTTCGGATTTGGCATGGAAACAACGCTGCCACAAGTGTAACAAATAAATATGTCTTGCTACATGGAATGGTGTTTTTTTCGGGTAATGTAAAGTCTCGGTGGGACTTTCTTGGATTTATTCTCAGGTACGAAGATTATGTAAAACGAGAGGTGAGGGAGAGGGTTTCCCTACCTCTGCTAACTAGGTCCTTGACCTAGACAGACCTAGTGCTAGGTACGTGACCTAGGCACTCCTAGTGCCGGGCCTTCACTTCGGCAATCCTATCTCTCGGTGGCGCAGCCGTCGGTAATAAAAGGTGAGGGGTAGGTTTTGTGGGTTACCGTATGCAAGATGTGTTAGTTATCAAACATAGATATGAGTGTTCCATTATATAGGGGTTAGTTGTATGGTTAGCGGGCGTGGCTAGATATACTGTATATATATTAAGTTACGGTAATGTAATAACGATAGGTATGAAAAAGTGTTCAATGGGTCTGTCTGGTGACATTAGGCATCTCGTGTGGTGACAGTGCGGGGGCGTCTTATTGTATTTGCATCGAATCAGGTGTTTTGAGATTTGGAAATCGATGAGTCTGCAAGATTGGAGGTCTTGCCAAAGACGAGTACCATGTTTTGTGTGTGGGTCACGTGCGTGGTTGGTTATGGTTGGTGACGGTTACACTAAACATAGTACATTTGTTACTGTAGATTGCACGTGAGTACTTGTAAGTAAATTAGGAAATACATGCTTTCCCCTTTTATATATAATTACTATGAATTTTATATACTTTAGATTATTATAATTATGTTATTTTTGTATAAAGTATTTATGTAAGAACCAATGAGGCCACGTGCATGTGTTACATGCGTGTGTGCTTTTGTATGTATGCGTGTGTGTGTGTGTGTGTGTGTGTGTGTGTGTGTGTGTGTGTGTGTGTGTGTGTGTGTGGTTGCGTGTGCGTGTGTGTATGGGTACGTGCGTGTGTTTTGAAACAAATCGGAAATACAAGAGTGATTGTGTAATGTACAAATGCAAAAACAGAGAAGGGTGGTGAGCAGATTTCTGAGTAAACTCAAAAGGGACTACTAACGATGATGCCGGGGAATTAACTAGCAGAAAATAAATACATTTGGGAAATTATTATAAGATGACTCGGGAGCAACATTAGACTATTTTCTGGTTCACAGAAGAGTAATTGGAAGGATATTGCATTCTAGTTCATGAGTAGGACGAATATTGAATCTTCATAATAGAATGAAGCTGAAGTTGACATAATTGAAATGATGGAAATGATTGGTAATATAAAAAAGAGACAGAAATATGATAATTTTTAAGAGATAAAGAAAAACAAATAATAGAAAATATATCGAAAAAATGACCCCAGAAAATAAACACTGAGTGTAAAGGTTGTCTAGATAAATGTTTTGCACAGTAATTTCAGAGACCTACAAAAAAAAGAATAAAAAAAAATAAAAAAAATAGAAATTACATAAAATTTGAAGATGAAAATGTAGATAAAAGTAAGAGTAGCGTTGAAGATATATTTTTTATATAAAGAACAGGATGAAGTAAAGTAGTAAAGACGAAGTAAAGGGAAGGTAGATGAGAAAATATGAGAAAATATTTCATGTGCATTAAGAATAAGACTCGGATTGAAGAGATCAACACGAGGAAAACAATGGAAAACACGTATACAGAGATGAGAAATGGGTAAAGGGAAAGTGGCTAAACAAAGGGAAGAAGAAAGAGATGTAGCTGGAAATAGAAGAAAAAGTTATCCAAATATTAATGAGGAGGAATTGGCCAATGAATAAGAGAAAATAAAAGGGAGAGGAGACGGGTGGGCTGGATGAGAGAGGTAGTATTAAATAAGTTGATGGAAAACCGATTTGAACTTATTAAATGAGTGACCAAGAGAGAATTTGATAACGAGGAAGGAGGAAGCTAAGCTATGTATGATAGAATGTGACTTGTTGATTGACAGTAATATTTCATAGGAATAGAATGATTGAAATTGTTCATGCTAGAATTTCAATTATCAAGTAAGTTCAAGAACATTAAACAGGAGAACTTGAGGTATTAATTCAGAAAGGAGGGGTTTAGAAGGATATTTACAGGTATAATAGCAGAATTTGACAATGTTGTATCAGGATAAAGAAAGCTATAAAGACACCAGAAATTCACAAACAAGTGAAAGTGAAACTCATGGAAAGGGATGGGACTATTATTGAGCGATCCCTGGATATGGGAAAATCTTATAATGGAGTAGGGGGAAAGGATCTATTGAAGCCGTTGACGTGTATGGACTATGAGCCAAGTTATTGAGGTCTGGTAAAAGCATATACGAAGTATGTAAGGCTTAGCAAAGTTATGTGCACAGGAGGGGAATTGTTCAAATTAAAAAAGGGATCGAGTCAGTGATGCATGATGCTGTCATGGTTGCTCAAAGTAAACATGAGTGACCTCATGAAAAAGTGAAAGCAAGGACAAAGAACACTGGAGTAATGTAGATAGACAATGACAAATTGAAACTAGGCCACTTGTGGTTTTGCAAGCAATATAATGTCAACAAAATATGGTGAAAGTGAAGGGAAGTCTCTAAAAATTACTTAAAGGGGAATAGAAATAAACTACTGATAATACACATCGACCAAAACGAAGTGGTAATAATAGGAAAAATGAGGTAGAATGAAACAACTAATTAAAACGTAGAGCAAGGGAACCAAAGATGGAACTGAAACATTGCAGAAATGTATTGAAATACTGACAATTTAAAATTTTACGAAAATTGAAAAAGATATGAGGATAGTGAAAACGTTTATTTCAATAAGAATAAAATTTTGAAAGCTGGAGATATGTTTGACAAAAGCATTTATACTTAAAAAATTCTTAGCTGGTTTGGTAGGATAAAGTGGAATAGAGTACTAAACTAATACTCTAAGAAACTGTTGTAAACTCAGCGGAGATGAAAAGGTAAAAAATAAAACATATGATAAATAAAGGCTCCATAGTTAAGAAAAAATATAAGTGAAGGCTGATGATAAGGAAAGGTAGAGAAAGACCGATATAAGAGTGTCAAGGAGTGTTTGGAAAAGACAGAGTTGAACATGGAAGAGGCAAAGATAATGACATAAGATAGGATATATATAGAGTAAATTCTTCAGTCTTTGTCTTGCTACATTGCTTTTGACCGAGGGCAGTGGGCTGGATCCAAAGATGACCCGTCACCCACGAGGAGCTAGAATGAGGAGGAGGAAAGGCTGGTGGATGTGGGTGAAATGAGTGGAAGTAGATACGTATCTTTTGACTTGATTACCTCCTTTATAAAGGGAAAAGGGCCCTTGGTATATAGATAGATAAATTCTTTAGAGAAGAAAGATGGAGAACTTCCCTTCCCCCTGCTTTTGGTCTAACCTTATTTTTTCCATCGTTCTTTGGATTGTGGAGTCTCCTTTAATCTCCCCCATCGTTCAACTCAAATATCAGTAACCAACATTTGCCCGGCTGTGCATGAACATAGACAAAAATCAGTGGTTTTTATCGCAGAACCACATCGACTGGTATATATTTCATACCTGTGAGAAGGAAAAAAGTGACAATGATTCAGAAGTTATTTAGACAACCGCAAAGTCAAGTAACAATAGATTTCTCGGTCAGGCAAGTTGAAGTTTTAATATTTTTTTGTATACACATCTAAATAAACTGATTATTTTGATAGTTTCCTTTTTCATTTATTGATTTTATTTTCATAGCTACAAATGAACTCATTATATACCAAAAAATCATCTATGGACATTATTTCCCCTCCCCCCCCAAAAAAAAAATTGTCTTTATGGGCTTGCGTAAACTTACACGTTTTCAATAACGTCACTAATTCTTGGTCTCATTTAGTGGTCTTGGTTTGTCTTGCTTTACCACACTAATTTTCTTTAAATTTAGGGAATGTCAGCTTTAAGATCCCCTCCACACTTCCCCCTTTAATATTCAACTTATGTAACTCGACATTTTGTACACATTTCACATCTCTGCTTCGAGCATTTCCCCTTTCACTTTTCCTTCATCCAACCAGTCTCTCCAGCCAGTTTACCTGAGACCATCCCTAACACTTCCCTCTCCACCTCCTCCAACTTCTCCAACTTGTCCCTTTCTTTCTCCTCCTCTTTCTCCTCGTTCTCATTTTTCTCCTCCTCCCCTCCTCTTTTGCCTTCCTATTCCTCCTTTTCCTCCTCTCCTCTCTTCTCCTCCCCTCTTTCTCCTCCTCCTCATCCTCTTTCTCTTCCTCCCCTTCTTTCTCAACCTCCCATCTCCTTCTCCTCCTCCGCCTCCTCCTCCTCCTCCTCCGCCTCCTCCTCCTCCTCCTCCTCCTCCTCCTCCTCCTCCTCCTCCTCCTCCTTTTCCTCTTCCTCCTCCTCCTTTGTTTCCTCTTCTTTCCTCCTCCTCTTTCTCCTCCTCCTCCTCTTTTGTTTCCTCCTCTTCCTTCTCCTTCTTTCTCTCAATCCCTTTCCTCTTCTGCTCCCTCTCCTCCTCTTCTTCCCTCTCCTCTTCCCCTTCCTCCTTTTATTTTCCTTCTCTCATACTAATCCTCTTCATCTTCATCCGACTCCTCCTCGTCCTCCCCTAACCCTTTATCGTTCTCCTCCACCTTCTCTTTCCCCTCCTCCTCTTTCTTCTCCTTTTCCTTCTCCTTTTCCTTCCCCTCCTCTTCTTTCTTTCCTTCTCCCCCTCTCCTTTCTAATACTCCCAATAATTCTACTCCTATTCATATTTTACTT
>NC_134802.1:29921287-29926287 GCF_046742065.1 Oratosquilla oratoria
CGGGGGGGGTCGCCGAATTTATGAAGCGGCCTTGCTGTGGATGTGCTGTGTCTTGCGACACTGCTTCTGACCCAGGGCAGGGGACAGGATGCAGGGATGACCCGTCATCCAGGAGGTGCTAAGATAAGAAGGAGGGAAGAGGGTGGAGTGGAGTGAAATATATAGGAAATGGAATGAGTGGGAGTGTTTTCTTTGTCTTTTTCTTTTTGGCTACCTCCGTGTAAGGGGGAACCAACCCCAGCACGGTCAATCCCTTATATGTATGTATGTATTTATGTGATGCAAAATTCCTTACTCATTTTGTTCTCCTGTGACAATTCATCTTCTATGATGATTTCCATAACACGTATCATTATTACCTAAAGAATAGATATATATTTTAATAGTTTATTTAACATTGGTCTATATAATCAAGTTAATCAATTTTAGATGACTGGTTTATCTATTCATTTATTCATCTATTCCTTTATTCATCTCCTCGCCTACTTGTTCGTTTATTTCTTTACTAATTTATTAATTAAATCATTAACTTATTTACTTGACTAAATACTCATTTGTTCATTTGTTTTATTTATGAAATCAATCATTCACGTGCTATCCTATTCACTGGTTCATTGTTTTATTGGTTTTCTGTTTCTGTAGTTCTTTGCTTCATTGGGTCACACTCATGTTCGCACGTGGTAATGTCAATATATATATTTTCATGAGTTCATTAGCTTATTTTTTATCTACTTGCTTCTGTGTTTGCTTGTTTAATTGTCTACAAACATTATTTGTTTATACACTCTTTTCAGCTATATTCTTCCTTCTGTTTTTCAACCTTCAAGTAGTTTAGTATATAGCATTATTTCTACTCTGGATTTATTTTTCATTTACTTGCTTCTGTGTTTGCTTGTTTAATTGCTTGTTTAATTGTCTACAAACAATACTTGTATATACACTCATTTTAGCTATTTTCTTGCTTCTGTTTTTCAACCTTTAAGTAGTTTAGTACATAGCATTATTTCTACACTGGATTTTCTGCACCCTCCTCAGAGCCTTCTCTCTTCAACATTTTAACATTTCAACCAACTTCCCACAGGCTCGCTACCTGGTTTCTCTCAAAAAACGTCACCAACACCTTTTTTTCTTCGTCCTCCACTGTAACTTTGGTATTCTATTCTTTTCTCCATATTCCAGAAAGTGAAATCCTACTTCCTTATTCTCGCCTCTCCTGTCTCTTTGAAATTCCCAGAATTCTTATTCTTTTACACCTCATTATTTATTTCTCAGGATCTATATCATTCTATTCTTTTTCAAGAACATTATCCATCTTGAAATACTCAATATGATGCTTCTTTACCATTGACAATCTACGTATAATGTCTGTGACCTACGTCTTTTTCAGTTGAGCCTAATTTTCCATACAAATATGAAGTAATACTCTTTTTATATCATACCATACATAATTACTTTACATTTACAATAGTTTGTATATAAATCTATATCTTATAAAAGTTCCCACCATTGCCCTAGTTCCTTTACTATAATGTCTATATTGACCAGATTTTATTTTTATTTTATTTAAAATCAGAGCAAATTCGTAATTTTCAGGGCTCGTTCTAGTGCTTTCTAAAGGGTTAATAGGTACATTACATTTAGAAATTAACAGTGTACTCCCCGGGGATGGAAGAATGTAATCCTTCTCCAGTAATCCTTACCTCGGAGGTACAGAGTGAGTGCATGAGTCAAAAAATAGGATTATACGTAGACTTGTATATTCTTTCTCTGTTAACATATTATCTTCAGACGTTTCCTGACTATGTGACTGATAGTTTAATCAGTCCTTTTAACTCTATCCACGCACTACCCTACCTATATCTTCGTCTTTCACTTTTACTAATCCGACAAGTTGCACGACAATGGACTATGGGGATATGGGAAAACGAATTTGGTCCTTGGAAGTTTCTTATTACACCTTATATGTGGGTGGCGCAAACCCAGTGATTGCTTCTAGTTGAACAAAGTACTGTTTGGCAGCCACTTGCATGTCTGAGCAGCCAATGTTGGGACCCTCTCTGTTTACTCTAGAAGGATAAGTTCCTAGAAAATGTACCCTAACTTCTATCTGGGAGGGGAACCAACCCCAGCACGGTCAATCCCTTGCGGCCAAGACAAGTAAATAATTCAACCAACAGGGAAAAGAGAAAGCAGCAGCAGCCCTTCATGGTTCAACAAAGTCCACACCCACTCCCACTTCCATCAATTGCCACCCCATGCCGACCTTTAAGCCTCCTTACAATAACAATGAAGTATCCATAAGACGATGTGATTCGCCACTCCAGCATTACCCTTTTCCAATACTTCAACCCCAAAAGCCCCACCAAGCATACCCAAGAGCACATAACTATTCATAGGATCCGTCGCACAAATACTTACAAGCTCTCCCTTCCCCACAGTACAAAGAATTCCAACACTCAGTAGTTCACAACGACCTTTAACAGCAAACAATTAACATCTTTACTCTCATGTTCATACGATTTCATTCGGCAAAGGATAAAATTTTAAAGTAAAGGCTATTTTACTTATGATTGGTTCAGTTATACCCTTCATCCAGAAGATGAGGACAGCTTTATAGGATTTGTTATAGATAATGCTGGAAAATAATAATTTCTTTTACTTGGGGGACACATCTTACAGATTTTATTTTGACTAAAACCACTCAATTCCATATAGCAAGCGTATGGAAAAACGTTGTGCTGAAAGGGTTTGGAAGTTCAAAATAAATCATGTCTTCAAGCCTATCGTACTGTTTTTGCTTCACAATGATTAACATTTATTTAGCACTCAATATTATGATTTTTATTCTATTTCTTGTTATCTCGTATTCCTTTTCACTTCTCTTTATTCTAAGCATTTCGAAAATGTTCCTTTCTTGGCATCTGTGAGAAATGTCGATCACGGGAATATTTCCCTTTAAGTATCGTAGAAGGAAATGGGTTGGCTCGCCAGGAATGACAAGAATGAAGAACACTTCAGGGCCTCCAAAAACCCTTCCTAATTCCAAATAACTTTTTATTTCCCGTCTCCTCATCTTATAGATAAAATTAACAACATGTATTTCTTTGCTAATTCTGATCTGAAAATAAATTTACATTCAGTCTACGGATGAAAATGTTCATATATATATATATATATATATATATATATATATATATATATATATATATATATATATATATATATATATATATTATATATATATATATATATATATATATACATAATATATATATATATAATATATATATAATATATATACATATATATATACATATATATATATATATACATATATATATATGTAATATGTATACATATATATATATATGTATGTATATATACATGTATATATACATGTAATATATATACATATATATATATATATATATATATACATATAGATAGATAGATATGTAGACATTTACTCGTTTCGTTGTATATCACTGGGTATAGTTATTTATATACTCAATAATCTATACACTCTGCTGTTTATTCTTGTCTTGCTCACTGATTTTTAAAGTATTGAAAATATTCATTGATCTATTTTCTGAGAAGTTATTAGTTTTATGTGTATTTTAGGTGTTCGATATATTGTTTGCATAATGGTTTAGAATTTTTGAAGTTTCTAAAATTTTGCATTATATTCTACATTAAGGTAATGTATCTTTCTATGTATACATGAAATTTCTTCCTTCAAAGTATTATATTCACAAAGATAATATACATGTCTTTTTCCATATCCTTTCAACTGAATTTTGTCATTCGTCACCCACGTACTGTACATTCTTAAAATTTTCGTTCATTGTCCATACTACAAACACAGCATTCTTAAAAAAAAGGGGGGCTTCAAGTTTTCAGCTATTTAATAGAACAACATATTCTTTTATGTCTTTGAGAGTCTCTTTAAACTTATTTCCATGAAAGCCAATCCTCTGTTTTGACAAACAAATACACACACTTCCATCCTTGATTTTTCAAATATTTCTTTTACATTTAAAGGTAAATTTTTATTCGAATTTAGGTTAGCCTCGTAACTATCCCCATAATCTGGGCAATGCCCTCCTTCCTCCTTGTAATTGGGAATCAACTCTAATCCTCAATCCACCAGCATTCCTCCACCTGCTTCCTCCCTTTCGTGACCTCTCATCCATTCTTCTCCTCCTTTTCTTTGATTGCCTAAGAATACTTCACCCACAATGTCCTCTCTTTTATTTTATATATATTCTTCATTCTTAATTATTTCCTGTGATATGAATTCCTGTTTATCATTTTTATGCTTTTATGTTATGTTACATTTGTCTTGTTATAATTTGCTTCGCTGTTCTTTCTTTTACCTTTATGTGGTTTTGTATTGTTCATTATAACCAAAGGAACTGTGAAATCATATCCAACATCAGTCCCTATCTCCTCTTGTTCGTGATATATTTTAAGACAAGTTTTGTTGTAATCAATTCATAGTTCTCCAAATAGTTTTCTTCTTCTTTTTGAAGTTTATTCTCAAATAAATATATCTTACTTTGTTCTCCAACAAGTTGGATATTTTCCTAGCATTTGTTATTGAATAGATTCATTCACTTTCTATAAATTCATTAACACTTCACTTACCATATAATCCAAATACATTAACCTTACTTTTTTTTTGTCCCAAAGACTAACAAGTTTTATAGCTGCATTCATTGCTGAAAGCAAAGTATCTTATTTCTCTGAATATATCAATGGTATTCAGAAAGTTCTCCTTAAGTAGAAACGTCCACTCCTTTCATAATGGAGCAAGCTTATCCAAAAGGATAGAAGCGCTGGTAAACTACATTCCATAATAACCTATCCCCAATACAATTCACGCTGTATTGATCATGAGAATACCTTACTTTCTCTTAACTCTTACTTTTTTAATCTTTAATTTACTATTTTTGATATGCATGTTGTGTGATTATTCTATACGCAGTGTGTGTGTGTGT
>NC_134802.1:29948787-29951287 GCF_046742065.1 Oratosquilla oratoria
TAAAATTGTCCAATTTAAATAAACCCAAACTCAAGTTCATGTTATTTCCAAAATTTCTTTTTATAAAACAAGATTCAATAATATTTCTTTCTATAATATTATTACAAGAAGTAATTATTTTAGAATTTCCCCAGTCAATATTATGACCATAATCCCTTTGGTGGACAAATAATTCACTGGACACTTGCCCCGTTCTAATACTATATTTATGTTGGCCTATTCTTTTTTCTAAGCCTTTGCCTGTTTGGAAATAACATGAACTTAAGTTTGGGTTTATTTAAATTGGACAATTTTATTATTGACAAAATTGTGTGTGATAAAATGTAACAAGGGACCTCTCCGAGTATCCTTTTCTTCTTATGTATTTATTGTTCCTTTCTGTATTGCTTTTTTGTACCTTTGAAAATGTCTAAATAGACGAAAACGTTCGGTATCTGTTTTTTTTTCAATTTCCCGGTGGTTTCTGCAAAAAAAAAAAAAAATATATATATATATATATATACATATATATATGTGTGTGTGTACGGGAGTGATAATACACTCCAGGAGTTATTCTAACGTCAGCATATCCTCTTATTGCAATCAGGGATGAAACGAGTAAATTCTAAAGTTTTTCGAGGTTCATTCTCTTGTTTTTGAAATCAAATTAGCGTTGATTTTCCTATTATAAAATAGAAACAGAAGGTACAATAATTGCATCATGAATTTGTTCTTTTCTCTTTTAGTGTAACGTGAAAAGACTTATAATAATTTCTCTATAAAACTTTATCCTATGATATTTTGAGTCATTACAAGTTATTGTAATGCTATCAAGTCTATACTAGGAAATTTAATCGAAATTCGTATTATTGGATGAGTATTAGGATCCTGGTTTGGTGTGACAGGATAGTGTAGATAGACATACATGTATAAACTAATGTATATGTATTTCATACATTCATCATTTTAGAATTTCAGTGTATAAAAAGCAACGTACTATTTAGATGTAGTCAAGCCTTTAAACACCAGTCAAGAAATAAGATATGATTTGTATGACCACAGGAACGATGTACGAGGTGTTTCTGGGTAGATAAATGAACATAAAAGGCAACGGTGTTGTGTTAGCAGTAACTTTGCAAACAGATAGGATAAAAGAATGAAATATCGTAAAGTAATATTCATATCTACATTATTACGTGTAGGTTGATATAGTCAGTGGTGTTTAGGTGTATTTATCACAAGTGAGTAGATATGGTAAATAATTCATTAAGAGCCGACAAAAAGGTTATGCAACCATGTTACTTTTCATTATCCGCCTGGTACTATGTAGACCTGTCAGTCTGCATCAACCTCCTCCAGTCGGTGTGGTCATCATATCTTCTCTCTTGTAGTATAGCATGCGGTTCTCGAGCAAGTTTCCATTCACTACCGGCTTGCTAGGCCTACCATAGCTTCACCGCTGTCGTTAGCGTTACCATGTTACTACAGATAAGAAATAATCAGAGGGAAGAAGGTGACGTGGGGTACGTCACCTCACACCGACGACAGAGCAAATCTCAGAGCAGCTACTCTTTGGCGTCACCGTTATGGTTATAGATTCCAAACAGATATAAACAGGATTCGCCTTCCATCATCTCCGTGTTGGTATTGCACATGGCAGTCATATTTCCACCCTTCAACTTACCAAGTATCTCTAGCCTCAATCAGAGAAGAATGAGTTTCGTTAGACGATGGATCGACAAATATCACCCCAACACCAACCAGGGGAAGGTTTCTGCCCGAAGAATCAGCCATATCTTCGATGTGTTCGGTCCAGCAAACTCGATTCTCAAGCATGTTCGACAAATGTCACCCAAACACCAACCAGGGGAAGTTGTCTGCTCGAAGAATCAGCCATATCTTCGATGTGTTCGGTCCAGCGAACTCCGTTCTCAAGCATGTTTGACACTAGATGCCCAGCATCTGTCCGAACAGTGTCCATCTAGGTCACATACGTGGAGCGGAGTTTCTTCAAGGCTCCATGAGCAGGTCTGAGATAATTTGCATTGAGATTGTCCTCACCATCTTCAACGATTCCCTTGTCATGCCTTTCCTTGTCCCTCGAGAGAGCTCTCGTTCCCTTTTTTGGAGTCTTGTATTGGTCCAGGTCCGGCTCTTTGGAATTGTGCAAAAAGTATTTAGATATTCAACAATGAAATTTGTTTGTCATATACTCAAACTTTACACCAAGTATTCTGTTTAAATTATCTAAAAGAACACTACATAATTTTACAAAATCGGGAAAGAGCTAAACATGTCACATTTCACCTTTAACCTAGGCAAATATATGTAAGAATACTTATGAATATAGAAACTGAGATAATTGAAGATTTATAACATATATAGGAGTATCAACATAGATGTCCTCAATTAAGAAAAAAGTGAGGAGCTTGCGCTAGGAGGCTCGTAGAAGAAGAACACTATCATGAAAAACAAGAGCAAAATGGATAAATAGTATGAAGAAAAGTTGTGCTCGCATAAC
>NC_134802.1:29956287-29968787 GCF_046742065.1 Oratosquilla oratoria
AGATGTGCTTGAAGTTGAACAAAACACTCACGGAATATAGAAACAAGTCTGTCGTGAAAATCTAAATGGAAACGTTTTGAATAATGACTTTTAACAATATATTTGTTACACTGAGAGAAAAAAAATACCTTATGCTGGGAAAATTTAGAAATACTTGAAATACCTGTAACTGAATCTATTACTTTTGTCATGAATAACCATTTCACTCCACAAGTCATGGTGACTATACGCCAGAATTATTTGGGCAGGTAATAGTTAATGAAGCGGCCTTGCTGTGGATGTGCTGTGTCTTACGACACTGCTTCTGACCCAGGGCAGTGGACAAGGTGCAGGAATGACCCGTCATCCAGGAGGTGCTAGGATAAGAGGGAGGGTGGAGGGGTGTGGAGTGTATTCAGGGATGGAATGGGTGGGAAGGATTTTATGCCTTTTCCTTTTTGGCTACCTCCCTTGTAAGGGGGAAGAAGCCTTGGTATATGTATGTATGTATTTGTAATAGTTACTACTTGAAATTGAGGAGGAATGCGGGATTCGAACCCACTACTGAGCGAATCCGAGACAAACATGTTTCCGATTACGCTTATAGCGAAACATTGTATGGGAGTACAAAACAGCCTTATGTTTTCAGACAGAAAAGGACAATTGACCCCATCAGATATGTTTATAGGTCATTCATTCATGTGCTTCTACACGATATTGTTCAATTTTTGAACGTTCATATCAAAAAAGGTAAACAGAAGAACATAAGAATGTAGGATACTGTAAGAAACCGTAAGGCCTACGCCAAGCAGTTCGGTGTCCATTATCACCTATCATTTCCATCCATAAAGTTATCTTCTCCTCTCTTAAAGCAAACAAAATTTTTTTGTGCTCACTGCATGGTTGTAAGTCTATTCCAATCATTGACCACTCTATTGCTATACCAGCTCTTGTAATTTTTCTTCTTAATGTCATATTACCAAACAAATATGGATTAACCGTTATCTGGTATACTCTTACGGTTAAATTGCACCACATGAAATTAAAAAAGTTAATTAACTAGACAAAATCGACTTGAAAGCTTTTTCTGTAATAATGGGGAGCAGTGGTGCCTAAGTTAAACCTAAGAAGGTAAACAAAAATATATAAATTGTCTACCGTGCTGGTCACGTGTAGAGAGGCTAAGGCGTTCCAGAAGATGCCACGTTTGCCCTATGTACTAGGATAACTGGCCGAAATGAGACTTGACTGTATTTGTTGGGGATAGAGCTTGGTATTCGTAGCTAAGAGGCGAAGTTGATGCTGAACATGTCGCATCTAGTAAATGAGTGAGAGAAGCGCGAACACAAAATTTCTAGATAAAAAAAAAAGTTCCAAAATTGGTTGCAAATTTACATAACAAGAAGAAAAAACAAAACGATATAAGCAGGAGACATTAAAACCAATGTTTGAACTTAGTGTTGGAATTAACAAAAGTGCTCAGATGGCTAATGCGACAGTTTAAAGCAGGTATCTTTTTTTCAGCTGAATATCCATACGTAATGCAGGATCAAGAAAATATTTATTTTTTCAGAAACGGGAAATAATTGTTAGAATTCAGATTTAGATGTTGTCATGTCTCCCCTCAACTCAAAAGATAAAAATATATATGTAGAAATAGATCCAAATAGTTATGTGGGTAGACAGAAATAAATAGGCAGATACAGGCAGAGGTAGACAGAGTTAGGTAGCCAGGTAGACAGAGGTAGGTATGTATATAGAAAGGAAAGTAGGTGGGTAAGTAGATGTAGGTAGATAGAGTGGTAAGTAGGTAGGGAAATAAAAGGAAAATATAAAGGGAAGTGGTTGAAATACTGGAAAGGAAAAAAATGGGAAAGGAAAATAATTAAACAGAGGTAGGTAAATATATAGAAAGGAAAGTAGGTGGGTAAGTAGATGTAGGTAGGTAGATAGAGTGGTAAGTAGGTAGGGAATTAAGAGGAAAATATAAAGGGAAGTGGTTGAAATACTGGAAAGGAAAAAATGGGAAAGGAAAATAATTAAACAGAGGTAGGTAAGTATATAGAAAGGAAAGTAGGTGGGTAGGTAGATGTAGGTAGGTAGATAGAGAGATTGGTAAGTAGGTAGGGAATTAAGAGGAAAATATAAAGGGAAGTGGTTGAAATACTGGAAATGAAAAAATGGGAAAGAGGAAAATAATTAAACAGAGGTAGGTAAGTATATAGAAAGGAAAGTAGGTGGGTAAGTAGATGTAGGTAGGTAGAGTGGTAAGTAGGTAGGGAATTAAGAGAAAAATATAAAGGGAAGTGATTGAAATACTGTAAAGGAAAAAAATGGGAAAAAGGGAAAATAATTAAACCTTCGAAGAGGACTGAAGCCAATATAAAAAATTACACGAATGTCAAAGAACGGCCCACAAAAGAATACGCCTAAGGTAACACTTATGCTGATTACACGGGTATTCATGTAACTAACCTCCTCTACTTCGTCATAATATGTCCCGGTTATATTAAGACAGTTTTATCAAGTTGGAAGATGACCCTCAGCGTACAAGAGTTTAGTTTCCAGGATAAAGAGCACTAGTGTCACTCCAGAGGGGAGGGGATGGAAGGCTGGAAAGAACGGTAATAAAAACGGTCGTGCCAGTAGTTGTTGAGGTATCAACACGGAACGCGAGAGGAAAGAGAGGGTCTCTACCAGCAGGGGGACTCAGAAGAAATGGCCTTTAAATGGAAATCTGAGGCCATTCCAGGGAGAGAGAATAGGTCAAAGTAATAGTCCTAAAGAATAGGTTTGCGAAATAGGTCATAGGAAATGTGTTTAAGGAATAGGCTAAAGAAGCTATCAGAGGTCGATTGGGGGACTTTGGTTTTAAAAACAAGATAATGAGAATAACAAATGTCTCAGTTTTCACTGATTGGAAACCCGCGGCCCCACAGTGACCGGCAACGGTACTAAGGGTCTCCCTTCCACCAAATTAGTCGGTATAGATTCGTGTGGGACTACACGTTAGACAAAGCGTAATGGAACTAATCAAAGTTCGATGCACAATACTCGTCTATTTCTATAAGATTTGTGCGGTCTTGGCGTGGACACACACAACTGAATCCCAATGAAGGGTTTTGATGGCTTTAGCATCTAGATAGGAACGTTCTTTTCTACTGACAGTTTTACATTCAATATTGCGTCATCTTATACTTAGTAAGGTACTTGGCAAATATTTAGGAAGTGAGGGATCTTTCGACATTGGAATGTCCTGTTTGAGTGTTAGAAGACAGTCACGAATCTCATGGCATAAATAAGAATTACAAAATACAAGGGTACAATAGATCTCTCCAGGAAGAAACGTTTGAATGTAGTTTGCGATGTGTTACTGCTTAGTAGTAGTAATTGTGGTTGTGGTTTTGGTGGTTGTGGTGGTTCTGGTTGTGGTAGTGAAAAATATAAATAAATAGGTAAATAAATAAACAAATATACAAATAAATAAATACACAAAGAAATAAATTAATAGATAGACAAATAGATAAATAAAAAAATAATAAAAAATAGATAAATAGATAACCAAATAGATAATTAAATGTTACTGGATATCTGCTCTTTATATAGAAAAGTGGATAAAATTAACTCAATTTAGAAGAAAATCTTAGATCCAGTCCAGGGACTGTATGTTATTCCCTCGGGGCTGCGCCCATATGATCGACGTAAGGATGATAACGGGTTTCAAAGCTGGATAGTAGGGAGATGATTCCATTCGACGCCTATTTCGCAGAATCAGCATTTGTTAGATCCTTCCAATACAGTTTAGCGGCTTTGTGATACAATGAAACATAGATGTTATTCTGTCTTGAATATATTCACTCGGAACTATGAGCTCCGTAACCATGACAATGTTGCATTATGTTTCGTTTCCCCACATTTGTATCTTATAGGGACGAGTGTAAAATAATGGAACAATAGTGTTATCAAATATGTATATATAAAGTGCACTGGTGTCATAATTGGAAGGGTGTTGGTCTCGTGTTCGCTTCGATGTGGGTTCGAATCCTGCACCCCTCTCCGATTAAAGCAGTGACTGTTACCTGCTACAATAGTACAAATCCATTGGACAAAGTAGACGGCTTCGGCCGCAGCGAAATGCCTCCTGGTGTAAAATCCTCACCCTCTTCACCACGTCAAATACAATAGACTTAGCTTGAAGGGTAGTTTTGAAAATGTAATCAATTAGTATTTAGTAATATTTAATTTAAGATTCGAGTATTGACTTGAAATTTCTATATAGTAATAACCCTTTCCACTAGTCATACAGCATTAACCTATGATCGTAGACATACCTCTATTGAAAGAAGAATGCTATTAATATTTAACTAATAATTATTCGTTCATTCTGGAAGAAAAATACATGGGAAAAAGCGATGTATGGAAAAAAAATTGATAAAACGATTTTTTTTTTTTCAAAAAGCAGACTGGGAAAGAATGTATAAAAAGGAAATAACAGTAGACGAGAAATGGAAAATTTTGACAAATTTATAAAGGAGTGGAAGAGTATGTTCCAAGACAAAAACAAGAAAAAAAGAGATGAAGAAGGTTGGTAAAACAAAATATGTAGCGAGTTAAAAGATAAAAGGGATAAAACTTGGATAAAATGGAGTAAAAAAAAAACGAAAAAGGGAAAATATATACCGGTTATAGTAATGAAAAATACATAAAAGTGCGCAGAGAAGAAAAGAGAAAATACGAAAAGGATGTCATAGAAAAATGTAAAGATCAACCAAAACTATTTCATAGATTTGTAAACAACAAACTGAAAAACAAACAGGAATTAGTGAAACTACGACAAGGAGGAATAGAAAATACAGAGGAAATAGAAATGGCAGAAATTATAAACAAGCATTTTAAATCTGTGATTACGAGGGAGTACATACAACTTAGAGATGTCGAGTGGGAGGAGAAAGTACCCCCTATGAAAGAGATAGAAGTATCAAGGAATGAAATAATGTAACACTTGAGTAATCTCGATGTTAGAAAATCGCAGGGTCCAGATGAAATGGCAAGCTGGATTTTGAGAGAATGCAGGAACGAACTAACAGATAAAATACATAGTCTAATAAGCAGTTCATTGAAGGAAGGAAACGTTCCAGAAGATTGGAAAAGAGCAAATATAGTACTGTACCAATATATAAGGGGGGGAAGCAAAGAAGACCCTACAAACTATAGATCGGTCTCTCTTACAAGTACGGTAGCTAAAATTTGTGAAAAAAGGATCAAAATTAGATGGGTAGAGCATTTGGAAAAAGAAAAAAAAAACAATGTACTAAATCCGAGGCAGTTTGGATTTAGACAAGGAAGATCAGGTGTCACAAACTTGATGTGTTTCTATTCAAGACTAATAGATATAATACTGGAAAGACATAGATGGGCTGATTGTGCCTTTCCCAGACCTGAAAAAAGCTTTTGATAAGGTGTCACATAAGAAAATGCTAAAGAAATTATAAACTGCAGGGGGAATACAGGGCAAACTGTTGAAGTGGATGGAAGACTTCTTGCATGAAAGGAAAATGAGAGTGGTAATAGGAGACAAACATTCTAATTAGGATGAGATGATTGGCTCCACAAGGAACATTTTTGGCCCCAATAATATTTGCTATATATATATATATATATGTATATATATATATATATATATATATATATATATATATTATATATATATGTATGTTTATATATATATGTATATATGTATGTATATATGCATGTATATATATATATATATGTAATATATGTAATATATATATATGTATATATATATATATATATGTATATATATATATTATATTATATTATATTAATGATGTGGATGATGGAATTGAAAGTTATATGAGCTTCTTCTTAGACGATGCAAAAATGTTGAAAAAAGTGAACACCGAAGTATATTGAGTCGCTGCAGAGTGAGCTCAATAAAGTATAGGAATGGAGTAGAAAGTGGGTGATGGAATTCAACATTAAGAAGTGTAGTATGATAGAATTTGGAAATAGCCAAAAAAAGAAGAAAAAAAAGAATAGTGGTATCATATACATTGGGAGAGAAAGAAATTAGAAAAGTGGAGAAAGAGAAGGACATAGGAGTTATTATTATGAATAATATGTTCCCTGAGTAACATATAAAAAATTGGAGAAACTTATAATTCAATAAGATCAATCAAAGTGGAATCTACATACCTGGACGAAGAAATAGTGAAGAAAATACTAGTCACTTTGATAAGACCAAAATTGGAGTATACACCGACGACGTAGTCTCCAAGTACAAAAAAAAATGTATAACAAAACTTGAAAGAATACAAAGAGCAATTACGAAATTGGCACCAACTATCATATGAGGAAAGTCTGTCAAAACTTGAGCTACAGACATTGGAGCAAAGAAGAGAGAGAGGAGATTTGATAACTATAGGATCATAAGAGCCATGGAAATTATTGATAGAGAGGATCTAATAAAATGAGATGGTAAAGATACAAGAGGACATGGAAAGAAAATCAAGATATACAATTATAGAAGAGACCTGAAAAAACAGCTTTCCCCACAGGATAATAGTCGTTAGGAACAGGTTAAATGAGAATGTTGTGTGGACAAAAACGATACACAATTTTAAAAATGGTCTGGCTAAAACAAGATATGGAGACGGTACTCCACGAGCATAGCTCCCCTTCCCGTGAAATACAAATACGTAAATACCCCCCCCCCACACACACACACACACGTCGGTCGGGGTGGCAGCAAAGTCTGGACTTTGGTGATATCTTCATATTTCGAGGATCACAACGATAAGGAAGTACATGTGTTGTATTAATAGGGAAAGGGAAAAGTCGTGGTGTAGTGGGACGATGAAGAAAAAGGAGAAGGTAAGGGATTACTGAGGAAAATGGAAGGAAATGAGGAAGGGGAAGATAGGGCTCAGGAAGTCAGACGGCATGTCAGCAAAAGACGGCCTGACGATATTGGTGAAGTCGATGTGATTAGTAAAAATATAAGAAATTAGAAATACAGATAAGAGCAGCGCAATGGAAGGTAAAGATAACTATTTCTATGGATTTAATGAGGAAGGAAATGACAACCTCCCCCGACAAGTAAATCTAGAGGAGAAACTAAAAGAAATTAATGAAAATTGGGAAGCTAAATTTAACCAAATAAAATTGATTACTCAAAGAGTTGATAAACTGGAAGAACTAAAGAAGGAGAGTCAAAACCTAACTAAAGAAATAGTAGAATTAAAAAGACAATTAAGAAAAGTAAAGGATGAGAATGACTAATTGAAAAGTAGTAATAAAGAGAATAAAGAGTCCAAAGCAAAAGAGGTAAGTGGTTGGAAAAAAGTACAAGAGGACAATAAAATGGAATTTAGAGGTATAATAGAACAGCAGATGAAAGAACAAACTAAGGCTACAGCTATTAAAGTGATGAGGGAGGAGAATAAAGTAAGAGACTTAGCGGATAAAAAGAAATTTATAATTATATTAGGGATGGAAGAGAAGTATAATCTAAATAGGACTACAAGAATAAAGGAGGAAAAGGAAAAAGTAAATAAGATATTAAAAGTAGTTCAAGAAGATGAACCAGAAACAAGGAAAGAAATCGAAGAAATATATAGCCTAGGGAAATACAATTCAGATAAGACCAGACCAATTAAGGTTAAATTCAGGTCACAAACAACAACAGAGAATATCTTATCAAAAACAGGGAAAGTAGCAAAAAGTGATCAATAGAAACAGATATGGATAAAAGGATAAATAAATAAAGAGGAAAGAAAGGAGGAGAAACAAAAAGACTAGAAGCTAAAGAAAAAAACGAGAAAATAGCAGAGAAAAAAAATTCTATTGGAGAGTAGTGAATATGAAAGTGAGGAAATTATTCATAGTAGAGAAAAACTGAAGGGAAACAGAAAACACAATGGAAGTAGCAGAAAAAATTTAAAGTGTCTTACAAAAATATAGATGGCTTAGTAACAGGCTTGAACGAACTGAATGATTACCTGAAGGAAAAGAACCGGACATAATAGGAAGTGTAGAGACAAAACTGAAAGGTCCACTACCACCCAACAGTATAGGACATGGTGTATATAATTATTGGATTAGAAACAAAGAGGTAAAACAAGGGGGTGGAGTTATGCTTCTGACTAAGAAGGATATAAATGTGAGGAATGTCACATATGGAAAGAATAGAGATGATTATGATGGAAGTGGAGGACAAGGACGGGAAGATCAGGAAGTTTGTAGTAAATTATGTGCCTCCTAAAACGGCTTCGTGGGAAGAGAAACAATACAAAGATATGTTAGAAGACACAAAGATAACACTAAATAAGATAATGGAAGATGGAGGAAGAATAGTTATAATGGGTGACTTTAATTGTAAAGAAATCTACTGGGAAGAGATGACAGTGAAGGGTGGAGATGACTTATGGGGAAATGTACTACTTGATATGATTATAGAATATACAATGACGCAATGGATACAAGAGAATACTAGGTAAAGAAATGAGAAATAAACATCGAGACTGGACCTAATAATCACATCATAACCCGAAATAGTGGACAAGATTGAATATAAGACACCAATAAGTAAAAGTGACCTCATATTGGTTGAACTGGAACCAAATGAGAAAAAATACATAAAAAAAACGAACAATATAGAAAGGGAAGATTGATGTATGAAAACCAAATTTTGATAAAATAAGAGAATTTTTTCAAAAAGCTGACTGGGAAAAATACACAGGGAGTAAACAACAGTAAAAGAGAAATGAGACATTTGACAAAAATTTATAAAGAAGGAGTGGAAAAGTATGTTTCAAGACAAAAGCAAGAAAAAGAGTATGTAAAGTTCTAGTACAACAAAAAATGTAGGAAGTTAAAAGACAAAAGGGAAAAAGTTTGCATGAAATGGAAAAAAGACAAAAGACCGAAAAATGGAAAATATATACCAGTTATAGAAATGAATATGACAAGTGTGCAGAGAAGAAAATACAAAATACAAAAAAGATGTCATAGATAAATGTAAAGATCAGCCAAAACTATTTTACAGATTTGTAAACAAAAAACTGAAAAGCAATCAAGAATTAGAGAAACTAAGACAAGGAGGAGTTGAATATACACAGAGGAAATAGAAATGGCAGAAATTATGAACAAACATTTTAAATTGGTGTTTACAAGGAAGAACATGTAGTGGTTACTACAATTGTCCTTGTTGGAGGAAGCTAGGATATTTAAAGTCAATCCCATGACTGATCTGTTTATTGAAAATGGCGATGATACTTTGTATAGAAATGTTGGCGAAATTCTAGATTCTTTGTCTTTAGTATACAATTATTCAAAATATATTTACAATACATAAATATCCTTTTTACAGGATGCAGAGGGATATGTTTTATTTTATTTATAAAATGAATTAAGTTATTATAATGAACATTGTTATTTATATTAATTGAAATTAGTCGAACGCATGTTTAGTCGAACGCATGTTCTAAGGGGTGACTATTGTTTATCCCGTACTCGGCGATCACGAGTCCTGAAGGGGTAATTACACGTGTTGGCTACAGAACACTACAGAACTCTCCCCCTAGTGACGAGGCAGGAGGAACGATATCTGTTTTTTCTTTGTAGTGTGTTTGTGGTTTGTAGCCTGTGTGTGTGCGTGCGGGCGTGTGCGTGCGGGCGTGCGTGTACGTGCGTGCGTGTGCGTGCGTGCGCATGTGTGCGTGCGTGCGCGTGCGTGCGTGTGCGCGTGTGTGCGTGCGTGCGTGCGTGCGTGCGTGCGCGTGCGCGTGTGTGCGTGTGCGCGTGCGTGCGTGGTTGCGTGCGAGCGTGCGTGGGCGTGCAAGCGTGTGTGTGTGTGTCAGTGGCTGCACTGGCTGTGGCTGCGGCTTTAGCTGCGGTGGCTGTGGTTGCAGCGGCGGCTGCGGTGGTGTCCGAAAACATCCTGTGGTTGATTGTCCGTCATGCTTACGTGGTTAGCATGTAAGTAATGTTCGTGGGCAGCTGGGTTGGCCAGAGCGGTCCAGGTTAGCGGGGCTGGGCACGCTGGGGCGGCGGGGCTGGGCTGAGCATGGCGGCGAAACGATGGGCTGGGCTGGGAAACCAAGCCGGGACGGTGGGGCGGGGCTGGGCATGCTGGTGCAGCGGGCTGGGCGGAGTGGTGGGGCTAGGCTGGGCAGCCAAACCGGGACGGCGGGGCGGGGCTGGGCACGCTGGTGCGGCGTGCAGGCCGGGGCGGTGGTACTGGGCTGGGCAGTCAAGCCGGGGTGGCGGGGCGGGGCACGCTGGTGCGGCGTGCAGGCCGGGGCGGTAGAGCTGGGCAGGCCGGGCGGGTGGAGCCGGGCGGGTGGAGCCGGGGGGGTGGAGCGGGGCGGGTGGAGCCGGGCTGGACGAGCAGGCTGGGCGGCAGGAGCGGCAAGAGTCCAGGGCAGGCGGTTGGGGCGGCGAAAGTCCACGGCTGGAGAGAAGGGGCGGCGAAAGTCCAGGGCAGGCGGCAGGGGCGTCGAGAGTCCACGGCTGGCAGTTGGGGCGGCGGAAGTCCAGGGCAGGTTGCAGGGGCGTCGAGAGTCCACGGCTGGTGGCTGGGGCAGCGGAAGTCCAGGGCTGGCGGTCGATCACTCCAGGGTTACCAATTGTAGTGGTTACTACAATTGTCCTTGTAGGAGGAAGCTAGGATATTTAAAGTCAATCCCATGACTGATTTCTTTATTGAAAATGGCGATGATACTTTGTACAGAAATGTTGGCGAAATTCTAGATTCTTTGTCTTTAGTATACAATTATTCAAAATATATTTACAATACATAAATATCCTTTTTACAGGATGCAGAGGGATATGTTTTATTTTATTTATAAAATGAATTAAGTTATTATAATGAACATTGTTATTTATATCAGTATTACTAAAAATCTGTGACCCGATCGGTTTTCCCAATCCGTCAGAACCCGGCAGAATGCGGACACGCTGACCCCTGTCCGAGAGTAAAGGTCTATTCGATTTTTTTGGCAGGGCCCGACGTGATATCAAGGGACGACTCACACAACCGGGGCCGGAGGGGACGTGTCCCCTTGAGGGATTTCCGGTTTCCGGTCCGATTACAGGAATTCTTTTATTAGTACCAGGGGCTCCCCTGAGAGATTCCAAGGGGTTCCACAGGGACTCCCCAGGAGTTTCCAGAGTGCACCTCAAGGGCTCCACAAGTGCTCCCCTTGATGTTCCAGGGGGTTCTTAATGGGCTTCTCAGGAGTTCCTTGAGGGTTTCACAGAGAATCCCTACAGGGATTCTCAGAGGTACCCGAGTGACTATCCAGGGTCTCCCAAAGGCCTCCCCGGGTGTTTCCAGAGGCTTCCCCGGGGGCTTACGAACGTCTCGCTCTTAGCCAATCAGTCGTCTCCGTTGTCGAGACGTCACCGCTCTTCGCCAATCAGTCGTCTCCGTTTCCTTGACGTTACCACTCTCTTGGCCAAACAGAGGCCAGCGTTTATTCCTAGAAGACGTTACGCAGCCATATTACTATGACAACTAAACCCAGCGATGTCCTCTTTTCGGCGGAACTGCCAGTCCGACCATTTCGACAACAAATTCTTTTTTAGAACATAGATATATGTATGTATGTATGTATGTATGTATGTATGTATGTATGTATGTATGTATGTATGCATGCGCAATCAAGAAGAGAAGTGAACTTGCAAAGTTGTTAGAGATGGCGTCTTTAATTGTGTGGGACGAAGTCGTAATGGCAAAGAAGAATACGTTGACCGTACTCGATATAACGTTGAGGGATATTCTTGAAAATGATAAGTTTATGGGAGGAAAAGTTTTTGTTTGTGCTGGAGATTTCCGACAAATTTTACCCGTTGTACGTGGTGGCGGTAAGAACGATGAACTCGAATACTGTATCAAATCGAGTTACATGTGGGGCGATATAACAAAACTGGAATTAACCGAGAACTTACGCCTCAAGAAAAATGATACAAACAACATTAAATTTGCAAAAAAAACATTTAGAAATCGGATCACAAAATGACGGGCCTTTGGAACTTGAGGAAGGTTTTGGTGTTCAAGTAAAATCCCGTGAAGAATTGATAAATAGTATCTACGGGGACTTGGAAGACAACCATCTCAACGTTTCATATTTTGAACAACGAGCTATAATATCACCTACAAACGACGATGTTGACAGTGTGAATCTCATGATCTATGACAAATCAAAGGAAAAAGAAGTAATTTATTACAGTACTGATAGAGCAGTGGAAGAAGGGACCGATATTCAAACTTCGGTATTTAATGCCATGATAAGTCCTTCTATGCCTCCTCATCGACTTCAAGTGAAAATTGGAAGTGTAGTGACGGTTGTTAGAAACATTTGCCCTCCGAAACTGTGCAACGGAACGAGGCTTTTAGTTACTAATCTGAAGAAGAATATTATAGTTGGTAAAATTTTAGGGGGTAGTTATCGCGGTGAACAGGTTATGATCCCTAAAATAACGTTAGAAGCTCAAGA
>NC_134802.1:29978787-29988787 GCF_046742065.1 Oratosquilla oratoria
TATATGTGTATGGATACATGTATGCATATATGTATATATATATGTATGTATATAAATATATATGTACACATGTATATATATAAACATATATGTATATATATATATATGTATGTATGTATGTGTATGTGTATATGTATATGTATATGTATATATGTGTATGAATATATGAATGTATATATGTATGCATTTGTGCACTATTTGGATTAGTATTCCACTTCTTTCTCAATGTTTATTATTACTCTTATCATATTCAAATTCTCGACCTTTCTTGCTTGTACTTGTTTGTTTTCCTATTCAAATATTATTTCTTTACCTGTTCCAGCTATTCTAAATTTAAAATATTGTTCAGTTTAATTTTTCTTTATATCAACACTTTGCTGGAAGCTCTCATGTATTTTCTTGATACATTCAGAGTATTTTTCATTTGTTTTGTCTGAATTTCTCTATATATTCCCCTGTGAGATATCCTTTGCCTTGTTTTAACTTTCTCTGCTTATATTTTTATTAGTATTTTTTTTTTTTGTCATCCATTTCCTAAAATTCTTTAAATGTGAACTGAAATGTTTCTATGTACCTTTTTATTTCCTCGTGAGTTTTTCTTTCCAGTGATCTTTACATTTTCTTTTTATTCTTTGTATCTTCTGATTAATACGACAAGGTCATTCTTTCTCTATCTTTGTTCCTTTTGTTTCGTTTGTTCTTCCCCTCCAATCCGCGCTTTTCATGACCCTCTGTCCGTCAGTCAGTATTTACCACAGTTTTCGCTCTCCGTTTTTTATCTTTTATTTCACATGCACATGATCTTTGCTCTATTCCATACCTTCCAAACTTTATACGCTCTTGCAGTGATACCACGGGTCATTTTAATGTCGTTAGGAAAAGCTATATTATGTGTCGTAAGACATTTTTATATACCATATCATTTCTATTTCTATTTCCCTATTTTATTTACTTGTTACCTTTTATTGGATCTTCAAAGTTAATTATATATTTTTATGTAATGCCACTACCCTCAGCAAACAACGTTATTCGTAATCAGTTTCGTTTATTTGCTGTTCAACCTTTGAAATATCTATATATGATACATTGTTCCAGCAGTTCAGTTATTGTCCCAGGTATTGTTTTAAGTCGTGTTCAGATAACAAGATAACGAAATTGTCCAAAGGTTATATTCTATGAAATATCACTTATTGTCTGAGTTGTCATATTCCATGAATTGCACTGCTAGTAATTCTGTATGTCTCGCGTGGACAATATACAACCCAAGAAATACAACTTATGATATTTCCATAGCGGGGCTGGGATGGGGTTGAGGTAGGATTGAGGGGTTGGTGCGAATTAGGGCGGTTTAAAGGGATTAGAGAGGGTTAGAGAGTTAAGATGTGTTAGGGATGGTTAGGGTGGGTTAGGGTTAGGGAGGAACAAGGAGGGTTAGGACATTTTTTTTTTTGCATGTTTGGGCGTATTTGGGCGTTTTTGGGCAAGTTTGGGCGGGTTATGGCGGACTAGGAGGGATAGAGAGGGCTAAGGAAGGTTAGGGTGGGTTAGGAAGAGTTAGGGCGAGTTAGGAAGAGTCGGGCCGCTTTTTGATCTGCAGTGACATTTGCCTCAGTACTTCATTACAATTACAAAATTCAATCGAATATAATTGTTCCGGTTGGTGGAAGCTCTATAGTAATGCAGTTATCTACAAGACTTAGTAGACATTTATAACTTTTCCAAAATCACCTAAATGTTCACAAATATATGTCTGTCTGTATACCATATATGGTTAATGAAATATAAATGAAAATTCACCTTAACGCTCTAATCATATATAACATTTCAGTAAGAGTGAGAATGTCTATAACAGTGTAGAAGGTGAAATAGTTTGCGCCATATTCGTGCCTCATATTATATAATTTTCTTGACGGAGAGGATATGTCCGACAAGGTGATCCTCCATTAGTTATTCCCCTCAGCCTTGACATTATCAAATGGCTCGACATCTGAGCTATGTAGTTATTTGTAACTTATGAAAAAGAGTACAAAACGTTATTTTTACATAGGTCATTTCATACGCTGGTTGCGTAGGTGTGCTCTGGTGGCCTAATAGAGCGCTTGTGCGGGGGGGTGTTGATCTCACATTAGTTTAGTTTTGGGTTCGATTCCTGCACTTCTTTCAGATTCTCAGCAGAGGCTGTTACATATTCAATTACTATGAAAAGGTTTTGGTAATAAGCGATGTTTACATGTGACAGGATCTCTCTCTTCTGTAGAAATAAAGACACTTAAACTGAGGAACAAATGACATAAAGAAATCAAATTCTAAATCTACGTTTGATAAAATCATAAGCGAAGCAGTGGGACTTGGTCCGTACGCAAAGAATGGACAGAAAAAAAAAATAATAAAAACGAATGAATAGGTTTTGGTAATAAGCGATGTTTACATGTGACAAGATATCTCTCTTCTGTAGAAATCAAGACACTTAAACTGAGAAACAAATAAATGACATCAAGAAGTCAAATTCTAAATCTACGTTTGATAAAATCATAAGCGAGGCAGTGGGACTTGGTCCGTACGCAAAGAATGGACAGAAAAAAAAAAAAAAAACGAGAGAGAAATGGCTGAGTTAAAGGTGAAAGTGGCAACCGATACGGAAGAATTTGATGAGTCGACACAACATGAGCAATGCGGGGAATCAGTTCATCAAAAGTTGTCATGATAAGATTTTTGTGATAGGAGAAATGTTCAGGAATACCAAATAAATAAAAAGGCACAATAGACACCAAAAACGTGCAATGGGCGTGCAAGAAAGAAAGATACTAATTAATCTGACAGGTTGAAGAGACAAAGGAGCTTAGAAATCTCAATCGAGCTACTTTTCATCAATTCCATGAATGGCAGTAAAATCTATATTCTAAGCAGGATTCTAGGGTTGTTAGCTTTAAACGAGTAATGCATTATTAATTAAATCATTATCATCAATTGGGGCATATGCCATGGAATGTGTTGCTTCACTCACACTCCACCACGGGCTTAAACGAAGCCCGTGGGAGTGACATTTCACCACAAAAAAAAAAAAAAAAAAATCACTCACACTCCGGCGCCAGTGCCCACGGTCTTTCCGATAAGCTCCCATGCAGACACCCTTCCATCTCCAAAAATCCTCGACAGGTTTGATCAACTTGCCCTGGCCATGAATTCTGTGGACGTCCCCTTTGTCTTCTTCGTTTTGTGGAAACAATCCTGTAAGTAGGATCAACATCAAGGAGACGTGCCACATGCCTATGATACCCGAAGTTGACGTCCACGAATTATGCAGGTTTCTGGTCTAGATTGAATCTCGCAGTACAGACATAAAAATGAAAAACTTAGATGGCAATGACTCAAACTTTCGTTGTTGGTAATTGAAACGAACAAAGAAGATTATAAAGCCATAGAAAATGGGAAAGTTATAATGGACAAAGTGAAACTGAAGTTGAATGTGTTGTGTATACTTTAAAAGTCACTTGATAGTTTTTATGAAAAACTGGGAAAGATAGAAAGCAATAATAATGAAAACTGTAAGAATGAGATACAAGTATTTGTACAATAGAAATACAAAATTGAACCAAAGATATGTAAACGCCCACGTCAGATTCTCTTAAATTGTTCTTTGATATCTCCTTAAGCCCACAGGAGAACGTCTTTGAGAATTCTAAAGGTGGATGTCAATCTATATAGAAACAGATCCTCTTAAATTTGATCGAAGGATGTTTTGTCTTCAGTTGAAGATATTGTTTTGATCTTTCCAATAGTAACCAAGCCCACGTCAGATTCTCCTAAATTATTCTTTGATATCTCCTTAGAAACAGATCCTCTTAAATTTGATCGAAAGATGTTTATGTGCTTACAGTTGCTTCAACGAGATCATGATACAAGCTGCTCATCATTAAAGTACATTTTTATAACATAAATGAAACCCTTTGTAGGGTTAAAAGAAATAGAATCATATGTATAAAAGTACATATATATCAAACATCCGGCTTGGCAAAAAATAAAGAAAATAGAGATAGATATAATAAAGAAATTTTTGTAATAAAACAATCCCAAAACCTTAAACATAAAATATTGAGAAAACTAATTAATACCCTTTGAAATAGGAATACACGGACTGATTGAATCCTTTGAGGTTCTGCAAATCAAACGTATGAATATCTATCACGGTATTGACTTTGCTTTACTTCTTAATAAATTTCATGGAAGTGATTTGGTTCTGAAGAAAGTTACAAGAGAGATTCAATGACAAAAAAAGGAGTCTCACCAGATATTCAAGCTTGTTCTAAACTCATTTTCTAGTCTGAAGGACTCATAGCAATATCTAGGATTACCGTTTACGAAACAATCAACACGTTGTTCTTTTTTCTTTTAAGAAAAATATCTAATTTCAATTATGTTTCATTATTCATTTCACGCACATACGTAAATGTTTGTTGTACATGTGCGCGTATGTATTTGTGTGCGTGCGTGTGTGTGTGTGTGCGTGTGCGTGTGCGTGTGCGTGTGCGTGTGCGTGTGTGTGTGTTTGTGTGTGTCTGTCTGTCAGTGTCTGTGTCTGAGAGCGCATTCTTGGACTTATGCATATACATAGGTGTGCTTACGTGTGGACATACTTGTGCGTGGGTGCGTGAGCGTGCGTAGGTGTGTTCGTGTGTTTCCGTTGGTGTGCGTGTATGTGGGCCTCTACATGTTTATATTCTATTCAACCACGTCTCCCACGTTTTACCAAATATGAGCTTCTTCGCACAACGAGAGTCACAGAGTTCCCTCTTAGCGATAAGGCGGCCACAGTGAAGGAAGGGGCTGCCTCAACATCCGTCCTCCTCCTCTCCTCCTCTCTCTCCCCCCTCATTCCACACACCACGAGCAATGTGAATACTTGAAAACAATAGAATTCCTAACAGCAACCAAAGGTTATTAAGACTATCTCGGCTCGTTTCTTCCAGGTCTTTTTCTTCCCTTTAGATTTTTCAATGTGGCGAGGAGTTCCATTCGAGGTAAGGAATGCTAGGTACACTGGAGTCTAGGTTGATGAAAATCTTATTGTTGTTGCCCGAACCTGACCATTTTAACTAAATAAGATAGTCATCTGAAAGAAAATGTGAAGTATTTCTTGTGATTTTTATGCAAAACATCCTACTCTCCCATTAAAACTACGTCGCATTCTTTATATTCTTCCATACCCTCTTCCTACATGATTTTTACCTTTTTCCTGAAGCTTTATTTTACACTGCCTTACACATTTTTTCTTAAACACCCTCTTGTTTCTATATGTACATGTTTATTCAAATTCACAAACTTAATCTCATGCATACTTTATATATATATATATATATATATATATATATATATATAATATATGTGTATATATATATATGTATACATATATATACATATATATATATATATGTGTATATATATATATATGTATACATATATATATATATATATATGTGTGTATATATATATATATATATATATATATGTATATATATATATGTATATATATATATACATATATATACATATATATATATATATATATATATATATTTTTAACTCGTCCGTATAGTTCTTCCAAAGTATGAGTTCTTCTTCTGTTGAAAAAAGTATTCACACAATTTAGTCAATGAAATCAATAATAGTCTCTTACATCTATAAAATAAATAAACATTTCATTTCGTAAACCATCCTTTTGTCAGTTTTCCTTTGTCCGTCTCTCTTACATCTTTCCCTTTTTTGTAATTCAGCCACGAATCTTCCCTAGGATCCTCAGGAAGCTTAGCTCTCTATAATTTATACACTCCGTTAACTCTCTTATCTTTATTCATGAGAACCACATAAGACCTCTACTCTTTCGACACAAATCCCCTTGTTATAAATCATTGGAAGACCTTTTTCAACTTAACCACTCCTGCTTCTTTTTATCGGGATTTTTTTTTTCATCCTATTTAATTCTTATGTCTTTTCTTTCACACTTAAATGCACAAAGGAACTTTTAAAGTTGAATGAAAACTACTGGCTATATCGATATGAAATATTGAAAAAAGCTTGAGTCATTATAGTTTGAGTATTATTTCCTTAACGACTTAATACTCTGAAGTCTACCCCAATCTGAACGAAATATTCTGGTGTTTGAAGGAAATGTTAAAGAAGGAATGAACTTTGATCAGTTAATATGATCAGTGCCCACTATAGCGCCCTTACATAAATTTTTCATTTCTTTATGTCAAATTTTTTTAATGCTTCCTATGTTATTTACACCTTCAGCCGAATACATTGAACTACGTTACTCGAGTATAAAAATAGATGAAATAAAAAGAAATGAAACAAGAAAATAAGTCAAAAATACCTTTGCCACATGTTCAATCGTACTTCATACCACACACAACAGCAAATAATGAAAGAAGATTATACTTTCGTGCCAAAACTTAGCTTCCTCTACCCTTTTAAAAAATAAATAGATAAATACAAGTTCCAGCTACACTGAACAGCATTCCTACTTCATCTTTCAAGAGATAATGTTTTTAAATTTATGGTTTTGAATCAATAACTGTAGCAAAGCGATTTCTATGTACAGTGGTTAGGTGCAGAGCAAAACGGGTTCAAATCCAACGGCGATTGCCAAATACACACCGAGAGACACGCACACAAACACGCTCACAGAATGTTTATAGAAACGCTCAGAGACACGCTCACAGACACGCTCACTCACACGCTCACTCACACGCTCACTCACACGCTCACTCACATGCTCACTGACATGCTCACAGACACGCTCAGATGCACACGGTCACAGACAGACACTGCCAGAGACAGACACTGTCACAGACAGACACGCTCAGTGACAGACACTCACAAACATGTTCATTGACAGACACGCTCACTGACAGACATGAGCGCGCACGCGCGCACGCACACGTACACACACACACACACACACACACCGACTCGGTGGCATAGTTGGTAGAGCGCTGAACTGGGAAGCAGAAATGCTCCCAGCACCCAGTTCGAATCCTGCCCAGGGCCGAAATTATTTCGGTATCACTGTGCCTCGGGTCGTACTCTGACTCTCGTGGGCGGGGAGTTAGGGGTGTGTGTGTGTGCAAGGTCATAGCATTACCCATAGATCGGACCTACGAGCTCTGAGCTCTCTTCCTGGAGGGAAATAGCTGTCGATCACGAGTCCAACACGTGATCCAAAGACCAAGTGAATACACACACACACACACACACACACACACACACACACACACACACACACACACACACACACACACACACACACACACACACACACACACACACACACACACACACACACACACACACACACACACACACACACACACACACACACACACACACACACACGTACACACAGGCACACAGGCACAGAAACGTGCCGCTTACGTAAACAATAAAATTGGTTTTAGTCATAGTTAGAGAATTCCATTGGAATGAAACTTAATCCTCGTGGCTGGAAAGGTTAAAACCGAAGGGATTAACTCCTTCAACCTGTTTGCATACTTCATAAATAATGATCCAACTAACTCCAAGTGACGTCATTAAAACAGAAATTCTCGGTTTCAATGGGTTAATCTAAAAGCTTAGCTAAGTCTCTGGGATTTCTCTTAAGAATATGCACGCGCAATAAGATATTTTGGTGCGAGATGCCCTTTGGGATTCTAGAAATTAAGAAAGATTAAAATTCAAACATTTAGAAGGATTGTTTTATTTATTAAGAAGAGGTAAACAGGTTTGTCGTCTAGTGGACTAAATAGCTATTTAGATCATTAGTTTACAAGAGCCAAAAAAATAACAAGCTAAGTTTATGAACATTCATATATATATAAACACAGGCATACGTGCACACGCACATGTATACTTACGGAAATATGCACGCGCACACGCACACGCGTACACGCCCTCACACGCTCACGCACACACACACACAACACACACATACACACACACACTCACACATACACATACACACACACACACACACACACACACACACACACACACACACACACACACACACACACACACACACACACACACACATTCACACACACACACACACATACACACGCGAACACATACACACACAAATACACACGCGAACACACACACACATACACACGCAAACACACACACACACACACACACACACACACACACACACACACACACACACACACACACACACACACACACACACACACACACACACACACACACACACACACACACACACACACACACACACACACACACACACACACACACACACACACATTCTCACCCACATGCACTCATACACGCACATACACGCTCACAAACGCGTACATATACGCTTACACAGGCTAACACACACACTCACATACACTCACACACACACACACACACACACACACACACACACACACACACACAGTTGGTAGAGCGCTGAGCTGCCACGAAAGTGGCCCGCAGCTATTGGTTCGAATCCTGCCCAGGGCCGAAATTATTTCGGTACTGCTGCGCTTCGGGTCGTTACTCTGACTCCCGTGGGCGGGGAGTTGGGGGTGTGTGTGTGTGAAAGGTCATAGCATTACCCATAGATCGGACCTACGAGCTCTGAGCTCTCTTCCGGGAGGGAAATAGCTGTCGATCACGAGTCCAACACGTGATCCAAAGACCAAGTGAATACACACACACACACACACACACACACTCAAACCCACACCCATAACCCCACCCACACGCGCACACACCACACATTCACATTTCTCTTGGTGTATGAATGGATATAACTTGACCTCCCAAGTTTTGCGTCACCTGCCTTGTTTGACATCAAATTTCCTTTAGCTTTTCACTTAGATTAACACCAGAAGGTTTTATTCAGGTTATGTAAAACCCTTTTGTTCAATTATTGTTGAGTGTTGGTGTTCGTGTCTGCGTTGCCTCCTACCCGGCTAGTGGGCGGAAGTCAGGGATAGCCCTTAATTCACGAGGAGCTAAGGCGAGAGGGAAACAATATGTAGATTGAGTGGGAGTGGATTGAGTGGGAGTGGATTGAGTGGGAGTGGGTGTGCGCAATGACCGGCGCACACCCTACTAGGGGGAAAGAATTCCTTGGTATATCGATCGATAGACTAGTTAATATTTGATGATTTTATTCAACTAGAATAAAGACCCCAAAAGATTTAGTCAATAGAACCCATAATAGACACATATTTGACACTATTATAGACTTTTTTTCAAGATTTTGAAAAATGTCGAAAGAGTTTTGATGGGATAAGATAAAGCACGAGGAAAATTATTTATATTTTCTAAGTTTGATTAGACTAAGGATTGTGATGACATTTTTGGATGTAATTAAGTGTTCTGTCTGTAGCATCTTTTCACCCGGATAAAGTGTATAATAGTAAAAATAAAGAGTCGGACCACTGACGATAATGAGAAGCTTGTATGAGGAACGTAAAGAGTTTGCGAATACATGCGGTTTGAAGATGAAGTGACTGAAAGTAGATTTTATTAAGGCGATCTTGGTAACATTGTACATGAAAACAAGTAAATGAGTCAAACTATGAAAGATGAACAAATATCATGGAAGTTGTTTATTGGAAAGCTATTAGATTTTCTTATATATTTATTTATTTTTTATTTCTCTTTTTTAGTTACATGTTAATAAAAATCAAAACATGCTGCAGGAACCGGTTTTTTTTTTTTTTTTTTTAACGCAGTACGGTAGGGGAAAGGCTGTAAAATAACACCGGGAAAATCCAATAACAAAATAAAAATAGATAAATAAGTAAATATATGAATAAACAAAGAAATCGAAATGTCATCTATGGAGGCGAGTCAATGGCTTTTAAAGACTTAGAGGAAGACGATACGAAAAAAATAGGGACTAAACAAATAGGTTTAAGGAAGCCAAAACAGCCTACAGAAGATTTCTAATATTTTCATTCATTTAGTATATCATTGG
>NC_134802.1:29993787-30013787 GCF_046742065.1 Oratosquilla oratoria
AAAATTCTTTCTCCATAATATGTGAATTATGTGTATGTTTACATTGTATTTCTGAAATCTAAGTGGTAGAGGGCGTCTTCATGGCCTCAATAGATTCTACATATGAATTTAGACTTTCTAACCAGACAAGGATTATCGTGTGGTGAATAAAATTCCATGGTAGTTGTCAGAAAGAATGACAGTTTCTGTCATATAAAAGTTATTAGTTAAGTTTCACTTTTATTGTAATCATAGAACTGTTTTATTGTGGTAACACATATCCTTTCGTAAATTAGTAGCTATCATTGTTATCAATAATTTATTACTGGAAAATACTGCTAATGTTACTAGTTATTTGCATATAGATATCGATAGTAGGTTTTGTATTTCAGTCTCTTCAGTACATTGTTTTTCCAATATTCCAAAGCCTAATTTAACACTGTCGAATTATGAAAGACAATATAGAATTATTCATGTCACTTTTTTCAATGAAGGTACATCTAGATACATACACATCCTATGAGAAATGAGGCTCTTAGTTTTGTTTATACAGAAAATTTTATAAAATATAACACCTTAGCTAAACAGTCTTTGTATTCGATAAAGAAAAATGGTAAACAACAGAATTTCTATGATTATCAAGAAGATTAAATTGTGCTAATGTGCAAAGAGATGGCAACACAGTGTTTTGTTCATTATTGATTTCTACAACTTTTCGGTATTGTACTGACTGTATTGTGGGATTTTACCTTTAGGTGCGCGTTGCTACAGCAACGCCATCTCATAGTATGAAAGCCAAACAGTTCTCGACGGACTTTGGATGAATTATTGGCTTTACTTCCTAGTATGATAGTATAAGGAGTCTTTTCTAAAGTTGTAGTAAACGTTTTTCTTTGTTTTTAATTTTTCCAGTATTTAACGTTTGTTTGAGGTCATGAAGGACTCAGTCACATTATTAATCATTGTTTGTCATTAACTGATTGGTTGATTGACTGATTGATTTATTAAATGAATAATATGTTCATTTTTTTTATTTATATTTTTACTTATCTATTTATTCATGTATTCGTTTATTTGTGTGTTCATTTATTTATGTATTCATTTATTTGTTTACTTTTTTGTTTACTTGTTTTACTGTATTTGTTTTATGTGATATAGCGAATGTTTATGTATTACTGTTCTCTAGTATTACTAAGCATCCAGTAGCAATCATTGGTCTCTGGCTTGTATCCTCTTTCATAGTACTCTGCTGTCTCCAAATGGGTCCATGAGTTTTAGATTAAGAAGTCAAATGAAGCTATGTCTGGAACAGGAGGCAATTGTGTAGTATTGTTTTATTATGTGTAATATTCTACAATAATAAACAGATTTCACTGTAACCAGGCAATCCCACAAGACCAACTTTCGAAAAGTAATTTTTTTTTATCCATATATTTAATTGAGATTTTTTTTTCAATCCATCCCCATTCTTGTATAGTCGCAGTTGATGATATTCTATACAATAATTTAGACTTCAGAGAATGACGTTTGTAATACAGTCACTGTAAACAAGCTTCCAGTTTAGAACACCTAGTTGCATATTGGTAAATTACATACCTTTGCGTCATTCCATATGTAATATACATCAGTAAAGGATGTCATTGTTCCCTGTGACTAATTACTCAATGTCCAGGTGATGCCATGAACATCAATGTGGATTTTTTTTTTTTTTTTTTTATCCGACATTGCTCTTTACTGAACATATTATAACCAGAATTTTTTTCTTTTAGATTCATAATTACAATACATCAGTTATGAAGTTTTATTATAGATTTTATAACCAATTGATTGCTTTGAGTTTCACTGAGTAGAAAGCCCACAGCCCCACAATGGCTTGCAACGGTCCTCGGATTCTCCGACAGATCTCTCTTGCCGGGAACTTCGTGCTGAGTTGCATTAGTGTAGGCCTGTTTTCATGCCGGTGGCTGAAAGTAGGTAGGGAAGGGGAACGTTTGCCGGTTGTCAGTTTCTCATGTGTGAAAAAGTGTATGGAACACAATTAGGTTGATAAAAGGTGAGGAGGGGTTGACAGGTCGTGAAATTGGACAGCTTTGCTGTCCATCTTGAGAGACCCTACATGCAAGTATTTTTCATTTGTCCATTTATCATATTTCAGGCGTTAACAGACCTATGGACTGTCTAGCTATGAATGGCTTTGTAGGAGCTTAGGGATTTAAGATCGTATGACTTTCCTGTCACCACACATTGACTCGAATTTTCTTTTCTTTTTTTTACCTACATACTCACTTTTCGATGCTAGTACCCTTATATACTACACATAAAAATAAACAATATTTAGTCTTCCAACCTTAATGTGTACTATAGATTAAGAATAATAGATCAAATATATTATTTTTTTTACCAATTGTTCTTTTACAAAATATATAAAACATGAATGACCAGGTTCATACCATAATACAACATATTAAAACGTAGTCTTTTGCTATTTTGTCTACTGTAATTCATAGCTTGTCACACCGAGTCATATATCACAAATTAAAATCTAAATATCAAATATTTGACATTTTCTTTTTTACATCAATGGTCATTTTCTATATATTTCGAGCAAAGAGTAGCTGAGTAGACTTGATTTCGTTTTGCTACGCCGCATTTCTTTTTGTTTAGTATTTCAGTGAACCCAGGTGTGCGTGGGTCCCAAATCGTTTTGCTGTCTGGCAATTTGGGGTCTTATAGCATGTAGACTGCTATACTTTTTGCGTTGCGGGTCTCATACTTATAACCCGTGATTATTTAACTTTGTTCTCGTCAGCTGTGGCATATTCAACCCCTTTGCTATAACAAAGTAACCTTTGTTTAAACAAAAATATCTGGAAATAGGTAAAATAAAGTTTATTGTTTAGATTATCATATCAAATGGGTAAACAGAGACAATGTTAAAGTTTCTTGTGAAGAATAAAAAAAAATTTCTTCACCTTAAGTCAAATATTGAAGGATTTCGTTTTGTCCGATTCCAAATCTTGTTGAAAGCAATTGTGAAAAAAAACTTCCCCGCCCCGTCCACCCAAAAAAATAAAACAAAAATTCATAAGTTCAAGAACCGTTCCTGATCTTAATAAAATGGTTTGGTGCAATCCCCGAACAAAATCAATAAGATATACTGCAATTCTGAATGCGTTGAATAACGGTTGCATGCTGAGAGTCATGCAACTAGAAGTTGCACTATTTTTTCCCACACCATTTTTATAATACTTTTCATTTATAACTAAGATCGTACTGAAAGACTAGCTACTCCTTACCCTTTTATTCACTATAACAGCTAGAATATCCTCGTGTGAATTTGAAGGTATATATAACCATAGCATGAAAGAAAACTCAACCGATTTTGTATAATCCTACAATTATGTAGGATAAAGTATTCTTGGAAAGCAAAAACTGCAACTACACGTTTAGTAGTTTTGTACTATTTTTCGTGATGGTAATATTAATACGTGACCTTTCATGTGTTCAAGCTTTGCTCTTTCAGGGGTGGGCAACCTTTTTATGCGTGTGTGCCAAAACAAGCCAATTTTTTAGATAAATTCTTCTCACTTGCATACGAGTATGGGTATCCTCGCTTCATCTCCTAGAGCCCCAATCCGCCGCGCAGCCCAACGTGTACTTCCATATAGCCACAGAAAAGAAGTTGGAGCTTTATTATCTTTTTTAAGATGAGCTCTGGATTTCGAGTATCGTAAAAAATTCGTTAGTGAGCTAGATTTTGCACGCGGTCCAAGGGTTGCCCACCCTTGCTTTATCTCTATAGAATACTAATTTTCGTATGTGTTTATTTCTTGTAAATTAGACGTTTCCTTTTTTTTTTTTTTTTTTGGCCGTGTGCCTTTTTAAATATTCTAAGCACCTCTGCTAAGGGTACTTAATCTTTTCCTATCCCAGAATGTGATGAAACTATGCCAAGAAGCGCTTAACTACGGCTGAAGCCGTCACTTTTGTTCTATACGCTTGGACTGTTGGTACAGGTAACAATCACTCCTGGAAAATTGGAGGGGAGTGTTGGTCTTGAACCCACAGCTATGCCAATGCAGGACCACCACGCTTCCGATGACGTGTGTGCATACTTCCTACTCCTGATGAATGTAAAATATAAACTTTTAACCTTTTGTTTTGTCCATCAACCACTCCATTGTCATCTATCTCATCTATAGATTTTTGATATTGCAATAATGTTAATAATCGATATTAATCACTTCTCATTAACCAATGGAGTATTTCATCTCTTCAAGACGCTGATTAAGTTTGATTAAGTTTGTTTCAATTGATGATTATCTTTTCCAGCTCTTGTCATTAGCTGTTCCTGTGTCATTTTTTTCTTTACGCTTTCTATCATTTGAATAGCTTGTTAGTGATTAAAATTGTAAGAGTATGTATTTAAATGATCAATCATTATTTTTGTATAACCAAGATAAAATTTTAATCATGTATTAAGGTTCATGATTTTACAGTTTTAATTGTAACATCATTAATATGAAAAAATGTGCAATTACCTGCTTGGACAAACGATCATGCAGATTTATTACTATTATTTCTGGTAATTTTTTTAATGATAATTTCGTTCTTAAATAGATGTATATATATGATATATGTATACATATACACAAACTAACACGCACACACACACGCGCGCATGCACGCACGCACACGCACACACACACACACACACACACACACACACACACACACACACACACACACACACACACACACACACACACACACACACACACACTAACACACACTAACACACACTAACACACACACACACACAAACACACACACACACACACACACACACACACACACACACACACACACACACACACACACACACACACACACACACACACACACACACACACACACGACAGTCGAAGTGACAGCAAGGTTTGGAACTCCAGGAAAAAAATAAAATTTCGTGAATCTTAACGACGAGGGAGTACCTGTGTTGTATTAGTATGGAAGGGGAAAGTTAGTGGTGTAGTGGGAAGGTGAAGAAAAAGGAGAAGGGGAGGGATTACTTAGGAAAATGGTAGGAAATGAGGAAAGGGACGAACAGGGCCCGGAAGTCAGAAGGAATGTCAACAAAAGATGCGCAGATGATAGAGGTGAAAGAGAAGAGATTAGTAAAAATATAAAAATTAGAAATATAGATAAGAGCAGTGCAATGGAAGGGGAAGATAATTATTTCCATGGATTTAATGAGGGAGGAGATGACAACCTCCCCCGATTAGCAAGTCCAGAGGAAAAACTAGAGAAAATGAACGAACAGTGGGAGGTTAAGTTCAGTCAACTTACACGGATTACACAGAGTTGATAAATTGGAAAAACTAAAGAAGAAGAACCAAAACCTAAATAAAGAAATAAAAGAATTAAAAAGACAGTTAAAAGAAGTAAAATATGAGAATGAGGAATTAAAGAAGAAGAATAAAGAGAATAAAGAGTCCATAGCAAAAGAGGTACAGGGTTGGAGAAAAGTCCAAGAGAACAACAAAATTTAATTTAGAGATATAGTAAAACAACAGATGAAAGAACAAACTAAGGACACAGTTATTAAAGTGATGAGCGAGAAGGAGAATATAGTAAGAGAAGTTCAGGTCACAAACGACAGTAGAGTATATCTTAGCAAAAACAGGGAAACTAGCAAAAAATGATCTTTATAAACAGGTATGGATAAAGAGATATAAATAAAGAGGAAAGAGATGATGAGATAAAACATTAGAAATTAAAAGTGTCTTACACAAATATAGATGGCTTAATAACAGGCTTGAATGAACTGAATGGTTACCTGAAGAAAAAATTTCCGAACATAATAGGAATTGTAGAGACAAAATTTAAAGGTTCACTACCACCCACCAGTGTAGGACATTGTGCATATAATTATTGGATTAGAAACAGAGAGGTAAAACAAGGGGGTGGAGTTATGTTCCTGACTAAGAAGGATATAAATGTGAGGAATGTTACATATGGAAAGAATAGAGTAGAGATGATTATGATGGAAGTGGAGGACAGGGATGGGAAGAGCAGAAAGTTTGTTGTAAATTATGTGCCTCCTAAAACGGCGTCATGGGAAGAGAGAGAACACAAAAATATGTTAGAAGACACAAAGATAACACTAAATAAGATAATGGAAGATGGAGGAAGAATAGTTATAATGGGTGACTTTAATTGTAAAGAAATTTGCTGGAAAAATATGAAAGTGAAGGGTGGAGACGACCTATGGGGAAATGTACTACTTGATATGATTATAGAACATACAATGACGCAATGGATACAAGAGAATACTAGGTATAGATATGAGGAAGAACCATCGAGACTGGACCTAATAATCACACCAGAACATGAAATAGTGGACAAGATTGAATATAAGACACCAATAAGTAAAAGTGACCATATATTGGTTGAACTGGAACTAAATGAGGAAAAATACATAGAAAAAACAATATAGAAAGGCAAGATTGATGTATGGAAAAAATATGATAAAATAAGAGAATTCTTTCAAAAAGCAGACTAGGAAAGGATACACAACGAGGGAAAAAACAGTAGATGAGAAATGGAATATTTTGACAAAAATTTATAAAGAAGGAGTGGAAAAGTATGTTCCAAAACAAAAACAAGAAAAACGATATGTAAAGTGTTTACAAAGGAGAACATACAACTTAGAGATGTCGAGTGGGAGGAGAAAGTCCCCCCTTTGAAAGAGATAAAAGTAACAAGGAAAGAAATAATGAATCATTTGAGCAATCTTGATGTCAGAAAATCGCATGGACCAGATGAAATGGCAAACTGGATTTTGAGAGAATGAGGGAACGACCTAATAGACAAAACACATAGTCTAATAAGAAGTTTATTTAAAGAAGGAAAAGTTCCAGAAGATTGGAAATGAGCAAATATAGTACCAATAAATAAAGGGGAAAACAAGACAAGTACATACATACATACATATACCAAAGGCCTTTTCCCCCTTACACGAGGGGTAGCCAAAAAGAAAAAACCATAGAAACCACTCCCTACCATTCCATTTCCTATATTTTCCACTCCTCTCCACCCTCCTTCCTCGCTCTCATCTTGGCACCTCCTGGATGACGGGTCATCCATTCATCCTATCCACCACCCTGGTTCAGAAGCAGTGTCGCAAGACACAGCACATCCACAGCAAGGCCGCTTCATGAATTCGGCGACCCCCCCTCTCCATCCCCTCACGCAGAAAAGGAGAAGACGGGGAGAAATCCCTTCGGGCTGCGTCAATTTATTTCTCATACATACTCCCTCACCCCCATCCCCCACCCACTCCCCCTCATGCATCACAGCATTATCTATACAGAACCCTTCTCCATTTACCCCTATCTTCTGTCCTCTCCCGTCCTTCCTCCACAGACATTCCTCTATTTTGTATTGCCGCTTTCACCCCATCTATCCATCTCATTCTAGGACGCCCCCTCATATTCACTCTTTCCACCTCTCCCTTCCACACTTCCTTTACCAATCTTTCCTCACTCATTCTTTCCATGTGTCCAAACCATCCCAGTACTCTTTCATCAACCCTATCTCCCAGCTCCCTTTCCACCACTGTTCTCCTTCTCACATCATCATTTCTTACTCTATCTAGCCTAGTAACCCCTATCATACTTCTCAGACATTTCATCTCAAACACATTCAAACTCCTCTCTTCCTCTCTTATGTTCCATGTTTCTGCCCCGTACAGTGCTGTTGGCACAATCACTCCTTCATATAACCTCTTCTTATCATCCATTCCCAGATGTCTATTTCTCATTACACTCTTTAGTCCATCAAGGCATTTCCTCGCTTCTCTCAATCTGTTACAATTACAATTACTGTTACAATTTCAATTACTGTTACAATTACAATTAGTTATAATTACAATCACTGTTATAATTAGTTAGAATTACAATTACTGTTACATTTATAATTACTGTTACAACTAGATTTATTGTTACAACTACAATTACTGTTACTATTATAACTAATGTTTCTATTACAATTACTGCTACTGTTACTATTACTCTGTGCGTGCGTGTGCGTGTGCATGTGCATGTGCATGTGTGTGCGTGTGCGCACGCGCTCATGTGTGTGCGTGTGCTTGTGCGTGTGCGTGTGTGTGTGTGTGTGTGTGTGTGTGTGTGTGTGTGTGTGTGTGTGTGTGTGTGTGTGTGTGTGTGTGTGTGTGTGTGTGTGTGTGTGTGTGTGTGTGTGGGCGCGTGTGTGTTGGCGTGATACCGTCCCACACGAAAGACTACTTAATAATTAGCTTTACACGGAATAAGTGGTAGCCTTTTAGGTTGGACTAGTAATTGGTTGAATGATCGAAAACAGAGAGTTGTTTTAAATGGAAAAACTTCTAGATGGAAAAATGTTACAAGTGGAGTTCCTCAGGGTTCCGTTCTTGGGCCACTTCTATTCATAGTATATATAAATGATATAGACCATGGACTAAAATCTACTGTTTCCAAATTTGCTGATGATACAAAACTGTGCGGAATGGCAAATGATCACTTAAACCAATTAAATATTCAAGAAAATTTAGATAAATTACAGCAATGGTCTGAAAAGTGGCTAATGAAATTTAACAGTAAAAATAACAGTAAGTACGATTACAAGTTATTTGAAAATTCGTTAACAAAAGTGTATAGTGAAAGATCTCGGCGTAATTATCAGTAACGACCTCAAATCATCAAAGCAGTGCATTTCAGCCTCTGAGAAAGCAAATAAGATTCTAAGACTGATTGCGCGATTTTTTTATTTCAAAAGTCCATCACACATTAACAAGCTATATAAATCGTTAGTTCGTCCACATTTGGAATATGCTGTTTCCGTATGGTCACCGAATCTCATTAAAGACATTGAGAGACTGGAAAAAGTACAACGGCGAGCCACAAAACTGATTCCAAATATCAAAAATTTATCATACGAAAATCGGCTAAAACATATGAATCTGTTTTTCTTAAAAAAGCGTAGACTTAGAGGTAATTTGATACAGGTCTTTAAGATTCTAAAGGGAATTGACAACATCAAAAGTGACAAAATTTTCACATTGAGAATCAGACAAGAAACAATGGTCTCAAACTGTCCGGAAATAGATTCAATTTGGAAGTAGGTAGAAACACCTTTGCCAACCGTGTAATTAATGAATGGAATAAACTTCCTGCCCAATGTAGTTCAGTTCGAAGCTTTAAGAATCATTTAGATAAACATCTAAGCAAGATGCTGTAATGATTATAATTTATTTTATATTATTTGTTTTTGTTTTGTTATCATTTGTCCGCGGAGGAAATGAGTACAATAAAATAATAAAATAGCATAAGATACAACAAAGTGGCATAAAGTACAATAAAACAATGCAATAAAATGAAATGAAATAAAATGGCACTTATGCGACAATTGAACGTGCATTACGCACTTGTGGGCAAAGGAAATAAATTAAAACTTGATCACCCACACTGTGACTTTTGTTCACCTTGTCCACTCTCGCTCCCGTAGTTTAAAAGGAGGCCAATTTAAGCTACGTCTGTGTTGGTGTTTTTAGCGCCCAGGTATATAGGGTTTTGTTATCATTTGTCTGTTTGATTTTCATTTATTATAAGTTATAATTATGTCATTTATTATTATTTACTATTTACCTGTTTGTTTATTATTTAACTATACCTATGTATTTATTCATGTATTTTGTTATTTACATTATTATAGTTTTTATTTATTATTTTATTATTATTATGATTTTTTTCGCATCCGACCTAGATGTGGACCAAAAGGTCTCCTGTCGGCATGCTCCGCCTTTGTAATCCTTTTGTTGTGTGTGTGTGTGTGTGTGTGTGTGTGTGTGTGTGTGTGTGTGTGTGTGTGTGTGTGTGCGTGTGCGTATGCGTGTGGAAAAGCTGGTTCATAATCATGTGCTTCAGCAAAATTGATTATTGTAATGCTCTTTATCATTGTCTTCCAAACTATTTATTGAAGAAACTTCAAATGATTATGAATCGAGCTGCAAGATTGTTCAAGGGTGTATCGAGAAGGGAGTGAATCACCCCTATCCTCATTGACCTACACTGGCTGCCTGTTAAGGCACGGATAATTTTCAAACAATGTGTTATTATATACCAAGTGATGAAGTTCGGGAAACCAAAATATCTGAAAGACATGTTGATGGACTTTCAAGTCGATACCGATGTTACTCTGAGACATAATGTAACAGCACCGACTACAGAAACCTCAGTACCGTACAGAAGCGGGACGAAGAGCCTTCGACAGAAGTGCACCTAGGCTATACAATAGACTCCCAGCGAACGTCAAATCATCTGAAACGATTTCCGATTTTAAGAAGAAATTGAAAACCTATTTGTTTGCGGAGTCCTATGATATGGCTCACAAGGAGATTAGAGACAACTACAATTGGTGAGGAAGTTAATGTTCGGGGCATGAAGCGTTACATTGTAACGGCATGCCCCTAGAACTCAATCAACAAGTACAAGAACAAGTACAAGTGTGTGTGTGTTTGTGTGTGTGTGTGTGTGTGTGTGTGTGTGTGTGTGTGTGTGTGTGTGTGTGTGTGTGTGTGTGTGTGTGTGTGTGTGTGTGTGTGTGTGTATTTATGTATGTGTGTATGTGTGTGTGTGTGTGTGTGTGTGTGTGTGTGTGTGTGTGTGTGTGTGTGTGTGTGTGTGTGTGTGTGTGTGTGTGTGTGTGTGTGTGTTTTTGTTTTGAAACGTATTTTATGTGTGTCTGTGTATGTGTATGTGAGTGTGTGTGTGTGTGTGTGTGTGGTGTGTGTGTGTGTGTGTGTGTGTGTGTGTGTGTGTGTGTGTGTGTGTGTGTGTGTGTGTGTGTGTGTCTGTGTCTGTGTTTGTGTGTGTTTGTGTGTGTTTGTGTGTGTTTGTGTGTGTTTGTGTGTGTTTGTGTTTGTTTGTGTGTGTGTGTGTGTGTGTGTGTGTGTGTGTGTGTGTGTGTGTGTGTGTGTGTGTGTGTGTGTGTGTGTGTGTGTGTGTGTGTGTGTTTGTCCGCGTGTTCGTGTGCGTGTGTGTGTGCGTGTGTGTATGTACATCTAGAAATATTTAATGATTTTTTTTTTCAAATAAGGATTGAATAGTTTCATGAAAAAAAATAAAATTAGATTATTATTTTAGCAAAGACCAAGAATATATATACAGATGTATTAAAAATATTGATGGAAGGTTTGTCAAAATAACCCTACCAGTGCAGGGACAAATAAAAATATTTAAATAGAACTCGGTTGAGATATAATAAATCTTCGAAGAGGAGAAGGTGAAAAGTAGATGAAATGAAAAAGATGAAAAGGAGAGAAAGAGAGAGATGGAGAGGGAGATGAATAGGGAGATGATATAAGGAAAGAGAAAGACAGGGAGAGAATGAGGAAAAGAATGGGTCAGAGGTAATGTTTGAAAATACAATTATTATCATGTCCTGAGACTATGAGAGCCAATTACTCATATGTATACATTTTAATGAAAACTACACGAATCAATAACAAATTCAAAAGCAAAACAAGGTTTTCAGAATGCAGTGCGCTTTCAATTGACTAGGGCACAAAACAAACAAACAAATAAAAAAGTCCTGGTCATGCAAACTTTCACAATGAATAAAGAATGCAGGAAAACAAGCTTTTCATTTTATGAACAATGTTGCTATGAAATATAGATTTTCAGCAATTTTATTCATTCTACGGACAATGAAATGATAGATGATTCGACCAAAATAGTTACTAAAGCTCTCTCGAACGAATATAGTTCCTACAAGCAACCAGTTGGCGCACCAACGTGTTAAAAAAGAAGAGAATGAATAAAAACTAGAATAGACGCATGTCATATAGAATGTTTAATGACTATAGGAAAACTGAGTTAGATTTTGTGCATTATTCAGAGTTAGACTTGCATATTTTGTTATATGCGGAAAGATCGGTAGTAATTAAATGTTTGATAATAGAAATTATGTATTTTTATTCATTTGTTTATTTACTTCTTAAACCTGTTCAGGATGAAGTGTTTGAAAATTTCATTGGAGATTACGAGGATAGATAGAGGGAGATATGAGAAGGTGATGCGAAAAATGGGAAGTGGTAAGGGAGTAGGTAGATAGTGTTGATAAAAGAATACTGAGATGATTTGGCCATATGGAAAATATGAGTGAAGAAACATTAACAAAATGAGTGTGGACAGAATAGGTTGATGCATTGAACTTGAAACATAGAAAATGAGATTTGATGGGGTGAAGCAGGATTTCGGTGCAAGAGTCTGTTGAGAAAAGAATGGAGGAGTTAAAGAAATAAATGTGAGTGGAAAAGGGTGGGAAATGGATGCTAGATTGATCCAGACCGAAGGAATTTCTCCTCGTCTTCTCTAATTACTTGTTAGTGTGTGAGGATAGAAGATTACCATGTAAATGGATCATTGGGATTAGACCAGCTTTAACTATTGGGCAGTGCTGTAGAAGTGCAGTGTCTAGCTGCATCGCATATGACCTAGGCCCTGGATCATCAAACATAAAATCCCTGTGTGACTCTGGTCCGTAGGGATGTCACTAAGTTCTTGAAACATTGAATGAATTAAATCTTGTGTAGTACATAACCCATGCACATATATGTAAATGAATATATAAAATACTATTAATACAAAAAATTCATACAACTGTGTGTGAATATATATCTATATAGTTATATCAATACTTAAAATAAAAAATAAAAAAAGAATTGTAAAAGATCATAGAGCGATGGCAGTAATAAAGTGGCATGCTGTTGGCTGATCCCTATATTTTGTTCAAAGGTGTGAACACCCAGAGATATTAGACAAGCTGTGTCTAGGGGAAACGCTGCAAGAATACAGGAGAGAAAGAGGAGATAGTGAATGAGTGAGAGCGGAAGAGCGCGACCTTGTAGCTCTATGAATGTGTTTTTGTGTGTTTATGTCTGTGTTTTAATATGTTTGTATGCGCCGTTTGTGTTTGAGTGTATTTGTGAGCATTTTTACCTATATTTTGATTTGTGATTATGTGCATCTGTGTGTAAGTGCGCATGGTTGTGAGTGCATTTATGTGTGTTTATGTACGTATGTGCGTTTGTGTGTATATGCGCGTTCGTGTGTCATGTGTATTTACGTGTGTATGCGTTTGTGCGTGTGAGTGCGTTTGTGTGTGCGTGTGTGCTCGTGTGTTCGCGTGTTGTGTGTGTGTGTGTGTGTGTGTGTGTGTGTGTGTGTGTGTGTGTGTGTGTGTGTGTGTGTGTGTGTGTGTGTGTGTGTGTGTGTGTGTGTGTGTGCGAGCGCGTGTACGTCTGTACGTGTGTGCCTGTGTCTTTACATACACGTAGGTGTTTTGTGAGCGCGTTTGTGATGGTGCGTATTTATCTATTTTCTTTTATTCATTACAAACTGGTATCTTTTAGCATGTGTGACACGTGGGGGAGATTAGGTAGTGGAATGGTTGGTGTGTTTCCATGTCCGCATATTTTTTGGTACAAGACCACATCAGGAACTTATGAGAAGATGGAGAAAGCCAGTGTTCCCATGAAAGAACATAAAGAAAACCTGCAACTGACTGTACGTATTGTCTGCGCAACATGAGACAACGATCGTATTGTTGTCATACAATAGCTATGGAGAAGGCAGGTGATATCGGAAGAAAGATTTTTTTTTTCTTTCTCCCAAATACCTGCCAACAGCAGAAGAGACTGTAGTCATGGAACAAAAAGGACGGGAAGAAAAACAATGCCCATGAGATCGGTTCTGACAAAGAAAGAAAGTGGGATCTACAGTCATTGTAAAGAAAGAGCCATACGGTAGATGACGAATACCTGCGACAAAAGATGTCTTGACTACTCTATACGTTCTTAAAGCCAGGGCGTGTAGCAATCACGTGAGTCATTTGCTCCGAGGTCTTTGCATTTATTAGTAACAAGTGGTGAACATACATTTACATTGATATAAGATTAGTAATTCAAGTAATCAGTCAAAAGGTATATGAAATTACAATAGTTGTATGATAAATTACCATTGGTAGTCCACACATATATAAAATAGAACACAACATTGAAGCCACTTAATACAGAATAAATACCAAAAACAAACAGTGAAACAGACGCCATTCGTTAGCTTTAAGTTGATTATGACACACAAAGTAATACCTTTCTAAGCTTGATTACTATTTACCTGGTAAAAGTAAGTTTTGAAAATTGAACACCATAGGAATATATGTTTAAAAGACCTTACCCTCTTTGCAAAGAGAGAAGCGGTGAGATCAATGCTGGGAATAACGCTGAGGGACAGGAGGGGGTAAGCTGGGCAAGAAAGCAGACTGGTGTGAAAGATATAGCTGAGGCAATAAAAGAGCGGAAATGGAATTGGACAGGGAATGTAGCCATAAAAGATGATGGGAGATGAAGCAAGTGTGTTGCTGACTGGACTCGGTGGGATGAGAAGCGTGGGGAAGGAGGACAGGACATAAGGTAGACAGACGAGACAGAAAACTTTTGAAGAAGTGACGTGGTAGAAATTATAAAAAGCATGTGGCTCAGTGAAGAGTGTTAGGGAGGCCTTTGCTCAGCAGTGGACTCAGAATGGCTGATTGATTGAGACATTACCTGGAAGAGAACAACTGCTGCGCTGTTAGTTCAAAAACACAATATCTACGGGAGGGAATTACCTTCTTCAGTGCAACGGATCGCTAGCAGCGCAAATGACCCAGATTACAACTAAATTGGTAATTGAGACAGTTTTATTAGTTGATACTGCAGGTAGGGGATCTCCTTGCTGAATAAAATATCATGCAAACGTAAGATTGAATCGACAGCAAGATTACCTCTAAACAACACTATGCCTTAGTTGTTTTACATATATATATATATATATATATATATATATATATATATATATATATGTTGATGAAGGTGGAAAAAGAAGTCACGGGTCTAGTTCCGAGTTACTGAGTTTATTCCTGACCGGTTTCGCTCTATGCTTCTTCAGAGGAATGTGACTCTGGAGTGAAGCTGGCGGTATACATAGTCTGAGTAAGACCGCGTTCCCTCCTTGGAGGTGGGTTACGTTTGGTTGTACAATGGTTTTTAATACAATGAACAATAGTGATAATAATACAATAAATTGTTGTGATGTTATTACAAAACAGCTCCGGTGTGTGTGGAATGTTGATCGAGGGTGTAACATTGTAAGTGAAGTGAGTGGTGTAGAAATGTGTGAATCCTAAAAAGTGTCATATGATAACTTATAGTATTAAATAATATAATAATATAAAGATAAATATCCAGATTCCACACACACCGGAGCTGTTTTGTAATAACATCACAACAATTTATTGTATTATTATCACTATTGTTCATTGTATTAAAAACCATTGTACAACCAAACGTAACCCACCTCCAAGGAGGGAACGCGGTCTTACTCAGACTATGTATACCGCCAGCTTCACTCCAGAGTCACATTCCTCTGAAGAAGCATAGAGCGAAACCGGTCAGGAATAAACTCAGTAACTCGGAACTAGACCCGTGACTTCTTTTTCCACCTTCATCAACTTGTCACAATGTACCAACATATATATATATGCATATATGTGTAGGTATGTATATATATATGCATATATGTGTAGGTATGTATATATATATGTATATATATATACATGTATGTATATATATACATATGTATATATATACATATATGTATATATACACGTATACATATATACATATATGTATATATATACATATATACATGTATATATATCTATATATACACACACACATATATATATATATATATATATATATATATATATATATATATATATATATATAAAATAATTCCGAATGTCGTCCCCGGATTCGAACTAAGGCTCACGTTATTACGATGCCGACATTCTACCACTAGGTTATCGGTTGTCTACCTAGTGGTAAAGTGTCGGCGTGGGTCGTGTCGGCATCGTAATCACACGAGCCTTGGTTCGAATCCGGGGATGGCAGTCGGAATTATTTGATTGACTACACCGTCACTGGTGATTATATATATATATATATATATAATATATATATATATATATATATACATATATATATATACATGTGTAATATATATATATATATATATATATGCATGTATAATATATATATATATATATACATGTATAATATATATATATAAATATATATATATATATACATGTATAATATATAAATATATATATATATATATATATATAATGTATTTATATATGAGCATATATACGAATTTTGTTGAAACTTTTTTTTTTTTTTTTTTTGCATGCTTTGTTGAAAACAAGATTTTCATATTGGAGTAAAGTTGAAAAATAGGGTGACTAAGGACATTAAGATCTATAGTATTACTTGAGAATAATACAAAGACGTTTTCCTCAACTTAGCATTACCGGTGATTATGAGTCTGAAAAGTATATCTAGAGGTAAGACAAAGTTTCAAACAAACGGGAAGAGACTACAATATTAGACGAGAACATCTACGAAGTACATGTGATTATATAAGAGGGGGAAGGCCACACAGTAAGAGCTAGGCACTGTGTGACAACTTGCAGTCGTATGTAACAGTTTCATGATCGTAAGAGAAAGTTGCAAATGGGCGTGATTCTTATCGTGTATAGAGGAAAATGTCTGCGTGGATCTTGTCGGTCATAGATGAAAGATATCTGGCGTGATTTTGTGTTTTTCGTTGATCGGAATCAGGTGAGAAATTGAATTTTTTTCCCATAAAGGAGACTTCATACATTATAGTATATCCGGAACTTCTTTTAAGGTTGTACGTCTCATACATAAAGCTTCGAAAATACCTTGTCTGTAATTTTCTTCAACAGGAATTGATGTTCTCTTCTAAACATTTTCTGTTGACTTGTTGGTGATGTTTTTCTGCGAGGCGCCTTTTGTGGCCTCCAGTAGATAAGTGGAGAGACATTCTCCTCGAAAATGTCGCTCTTGTTTGACCAGCGTCGCCATCAAGAAGCGTACAGTCCTCCAAAGGGCAGTTGAATTTACAGACTCGATTGGAGCGGGCAGAACCTTCAGGGCGGGAAGAAGTATCATTCCTCATTGAAAGGTCTCTCCAGTTAATGTCTTTCCCACAATTCATATATATCTATAAGCCTTTGTACAATTATTGTGTATATATATATGTGTGTGTTCTTGTTGTGTCAGTATCGTTGTCTGTGATTTGTATGATATACATGTATATGTATATCATGATACACAAGGTACTATCATACCCGCGACGGCTGGCTTTGATCATATATATATATATATATATATATATATATATGTGCGTATGTGTGTGTGTGTGTGCGTGTGTGTGTGTGTGAATGTATATATGTATATGTATGTGTATATGTATATATATATGTATATATACATATATATATACATATATGTATACACACACATATATATATATATATACATATATACATATATATATATATATACATATGTATATATCATATGTATATATATAAATATATATATATATATATATATATATATATATATATATAATCTTTTTACACACACACTCAGGTAATTAGACTTGACAATGAAATAGTTACGAGGTAATAGAGTTGGTAGCAGAAGGTTCCCGATAGCACCGTTAAAGGCTCTTGGACTGCCCCTAACCCTGGCTGAATCTTGTCGTTAACAGCCAATCTGTACGACCCGTCTTGCTTTCCTTCGTCGCCGCATGACCGATAAAGCCCACTAATGTCCTCCATGGATCATTGTACCCGTTGCTTACCAGCTCCCTACTCAAGGTGATGAGGGAAGGGAAGTCACATGCAGACCCTGTGAACTTGTATAAGGAATATCTTGAGTTCATCTTCACGTTGTGTTATTATGAGGATAACCCATATTCAATTTTGTTTCACGTTCGTCCTTAAGTTAAGTTTTTGTGATTAGGATAACCAATTCTAATTTAGGTATTGTTATCTTTGTATGTTCGTCTTTAAGTTGTTGTGATGGCGAGAGCCAATAATTTTTTTTACTTTTTTTTTTATATATAAACTCCTACAGGAGACGAGTGACCACAGCACAGGCAGATAGACGCCCAGTGTCGCACTATGCGATGGCACCAGGTACGGCCAGATTATAGGCAAGTTCACTGACCTTAATGAAATCACTTGGCTATAAGCAGAGCTTTATATAAAGACCACCTTCTCCCCCTGGATAAAATACTATCATAATCTTTAGAGTCTAGTGACTCATAAGGGAGACTTTGCCATAGCTAACAACAAGCTGCAACGGCGGTGACGGATAGTGTGAAACCAGACTATTCAATTTCATATTTTTTATCTGTGTGTGTGTGTGTGTGTGTGTGTGTGTGTGTGTGTGTGTGTGTGTGTGTGTGTGTGTGTGTGTGTGTGTGTGTGTGTGTGTGTGTGTGTGTGTGTGTGTGTGTGTGTGCGTGCGCGCTCGCTTGTGTGTGTATTTGCCTAGTTATATTTACCTCTTTGTATTATACGGGAAGGAAGCTATGCTTGTAGTGACCCGTCTTTGTATCTTTCAGCATCAAGTTTGTTCTTAAATTCTTGTATAGTATTTGCACATACTGCGTGTGTTTGTGTATGTATCTTAACCAGCTCCTGTTAGAAGATAAGTCAGACCATGGTACATGCGAACAAACACCACAAGACAGATCTTAACTTATTCTTTAGGATAGAAGCACTGGAGACCATCAGAGATCAGAATCCAAGAAAGATTTGTTTTTTACTTTGAAGTTCCACCCTTTGTCGACACCAGTGACATCTGTCACCGAAGTAAGCATCAACTTTCGCGCGAAGGGAATTGATAACATTCCTGATCTACGGTTCTTTAGAATTTATGGCACATACATCTCTTCACAGCTCACGCTCAGCTTTACATACGTGTAAAGGATGAGTGGATGAGGAAAGAAGATTCAGTTCAATTCGTCCCTACCTAAGTAATTTGGTGCCTCAGAGCATCATATACTCTATATACTGAAAATCGGTCGTGTTTATATTTTGCATGAATTTGTGACTGAAGATTTGATTAAATATGGGTAAAGGAGTAGTTAAAGTGAAAGGAAGGAATGAAGCAAAAGAAGAACGGAAAGAAGAAAGGAAAGGAAAAAGAAAGGTCGGGAGGTAGTAAGGAAAGAAGTAAAAGTGGTATTAGGTAAGGTGGTATTGGGATAATTAGGGTTAGATCAGGATAGGTTTAGGTTTCGGGTAGGTTAGGTTTGGGCTAAGGTTGGGTTAGGCTAGGTTTAGCTTGGATTTGGTTTTGGGTTTGCATCAAATTTGCTTTAGATTTGGGATATATTTGCAATAGGTTTGCGATAGGATTGCTTTTGGTTTGTGTTAGGCTTATGTTTGGTTTGCGATAGGTTTGTGATATGTTTGCAATAAGTTTTCGATAAGTTTGCATTTGGTTTTCGGTTGGTTTGCATTAGGTTTGCTGTAGGTTTGCGTTAGGCTTGCATTTCGTTTGCGTTTTGTTTGCGTTTCGTTTGTGTTGGGTTTGCGTTAGGTTTGATTAGTAAGGGCATGATGGAAGGGTACACAACTGACTGATAAGATGCAAGATCCCTTAGCGTCAGAGTAATTGCCATTACAAACTAGAGAAGGATGGAATATAAAACCGGCCTTAGAACTTCTTAAAAATAATTTCTTTACCAGCACATTCTATATTATAATCAGATCCGTATTCCCATTCCCCTGGGAGCTACGGAGACTCTCCTCACAATAGTGGTCATAGTAATAGTAACACCAGTAATATTAAAAAAAATAGTTTAACCCATTAAACTCCGATGACAAGATTCTTGTCATTTGGTCAAATAAAACAAAAAATCATAAAACACCAAAATGTTTGATCAAACACCAGAAAAATATGACGTCAGTCCTCGCGCGGTCAAGCCGCATCAGATGATATTCGGATGTACGGGCCGGCGCGAGGCCTACCATATCCGGTTTTT
>NC_134802.1:30018787-30028787 GCF_046742065.1 Oratosquilla oratoria
CTGTAGCTGCATATAGACGATTTATCTCCCTTTTTGAAAAAACGAACAACGCTTGCCTGCACCCAAGCAATAGGCACAAAACCAATGTCTTCCGATTTATTATATATTTCTGTTAACTGGTATATTTCAAATTTACACTCTTTAAGCATTCCCGGAAAAATTTTGTTTGGACCTTAATTTCATAGTTACGTTTCGCTGTGCGCGTATTCTTTTTAACCAGTTTTGCCATATCGTTGTATTTTGATTTAAGGTGTGTTTCCCCGTTTTTTTTTTTTTTTTTTTTTTTTTTTTACGTAAAGTCCTCTTTTCATTCCGATCTCATAGCATTCCATGATTCATATAACCGCGCCATCCTCTGCCACGTTATTCCTGCAAATTTCTCAATTTCGTCTCTCCACCTCCTGTCTGTTCTCCCTCTCCCATGCTTTCCATCTCGCGGCGTCCACTCAGTGACACACTTGAGGGAAATATATATATATATATATTTTTTCATTTAGAATTAAATCCGTTAGGTTACTATACATTTTGTCCAAGTCATTGACCTGGCTGTTGATCCCGCGCCCGAAGGCGGCCTGACCCAAGGTACGCGTAACCTCCGTGACCCGATCCTGTCTACGCTAATGACCTCCGGACTGCCCGTATATCTGACCCCGTCACAGCCCCATGGGTTGGTCCCGTAAGTGATCAAATGTCTCACACAGTTTCTCATCTTTTCAAAATTAGCTCTCCTGAAGTCCGGTACTTGAACGTTATTCATACTTTTTAATTCTTCCCAAATCATATTAAATTTTATTTCTTGATGATCGCTAGAGCCTAGAATATCTCCCACTTTTACGTTACTCGTTAGGTGCTCATTATTACCTAGGAGTATTTTCCACCCTCGTAGGATCGGGAATAATTTTTTTAGGAAATTATTCTGCACCACATCTAAGAAAAATATTGCTTCCTGATCTCCTAAAAAACTTCCCAGCCAATGTTTCTGTAATTAGAATATCCCAAGAACACAACTTTTTGTACTGGGACGCCCTGCGATTTTCATGAATCAGGAGAACAGTCTACTCAATGCTGAGGTTAGGAGGTCTATATAGAACGCCAATAATAACTTTCTTATTTTTGTATATAAGCTTCACCCAAATAGATTTCGTACTATTTTCTTCCTTAATTGAATTTTTTATAATACAGTTTATTGTATTTTCAAGGAAAATTGCTACTCCTCCCCCACTCCTCTCAACCCTGTCCTTGTGAAAAAACTTATATCCTTCTATCTCGATTTCCGGAAGGGAGTGTCTATCAGCCATATTGATCCAGGATTCAGTAATAGCTGTAATATCAAACCTCTCTACGTATGCTTTACCTCGCAATAAATAAATGTTATTTATTACGCTTCTGCTGTTTGTATAGTAAACTTTTAGTTTATCCTCCCTCCACCTGATTTGGTCATTCTTTACACAGTCCCTCACTGAGCTGTTTCTATTGCCTAAATTATATTCCGATATTTCCCCCGACTCCCACGTAATCCACCGAAAAACAACCTGCAGGATGTACATACATGTATGTACATAGATGTACATGTTAATACATGTATGTATATTTGTATATATGTGTACGTATGTATATATATATTAATATATATATATGTATCATTTATGTATATATGTATTTATATAGTTTTTGCCTTTTTTATTGTTTGTCTTCATATTTATTTGTTTATAGATTCACTGTTTTTATAGATTTATTTTTGTATACATGTGTATGTAGGGTCATTCTGAACGAAGCGTTAATTTTCTTCATGCTTTTCCCATGAAATATAGTCTATTTGCAAATGCATTTACCTATATATTTTTTCATATCAATGACATCTGTACTCTCATCGACATAGCAATAGTATACTACAATTAAATCTCATTATCAATTTAGAATGTTGGTGACCCCAGGTTCTGTAAGATTCCAATATAAGGAAAAGCATGGGTGGGTTTCGAGTGCGATTTGTCACTATAGATTTATGACCATAGGAAGGGCTGGTCCTCCGACCCTGTTGCAACTGAAAATAGAAGGATCGAGGAGAGACGAAATATCACTTTGCAATGGTACACATAGAGTAAACTATGTCGGAATGAGAGACCCGGAGAGTTGTATGAACCACAGAGGGAAAAATACATAACAAAGGGAAAACATGAAAGAGTTTACTGCATTTGGTATAAGAAAGAAGACGAAAAAAAGGGGGGAGAACGAAACGGAAAGATACAAAGGGTGGAGAAATTTTGTTAAGAGGAATGCCATTATTGAGGGAGAGTGATGTACGAGCGGGAATGAGAGAAATAGTGGGGAAGTGTGTAAAATTGTTTTGGGACAGACGAGGCAAAGGCTGTAGACTTGGAATACGCACTCGTACAGTCTGAGCTATTTCGTCTCAGGGACCCCACTTGGCCAAATGAAATAGTTTTGTGTTAACTTAAACAAAAACAATATACTATACCATCAGATCAAAGCGTTAGTATAAATATTTCTTTTAACCAAATGCTTCTTGTTATATGCTCTCCGTTATCATTTCTAAAATATTTTAAGGAGATTTTTTGGAACGAATGTTAGCTTTAACCCGTGACCGTGTTAAATTCTAAGTATTCTAGTTTAGTAAACGCCAGGAAATTTCCTTCAGTCTAAGAGAGATACGTCAAGTAAATGACTGGGTAGTAAACAATAAAGTAATTAAGGAACACAGATAAATGTATATTACAGAGGCGTTAGGAAGAAATGTGGCTTATGGCTGTAGTGATTGGTTATAGGGAATGTGAGTTCTTTGGTAACTGGTTGCTGTGACTGCGGGATGGTGTGACTCTTGTAGTTCTAGTTTGTTGTTGCTATTATGGTTGTTGTCGCTGTGACGGCTGTGTTGGTTGTGCCTTTTGTGGCTGTGACTTGCTGTTTCAATATAAATCAAGGAAAACGATCTAAAACAAAAAACGAGGGAATATATACAATAAAGATGGAAAGGAAGATTGGTGAATACTAGAAGAATGAAAGAGAAGGAAAATTGAAAAGAAGTAAACAAAAAAGTAAAATCTTGTATGAAAAAGAACAAATATAAATCGGTTTCCATTTCTTTTTCGATCCTGTACTTTCAAAACCTCTTTTTTATATTTTTCGTTCCAGAGTGATAGCATACTTCCTAATATATTGACAAATTTTTGTAGTACAGACAGGACAGAAAAACTATAAGAAAATTTAGTGAAAATTTTGTGACAGACTTATTTCAAACCATTTTTGTAAGATAATGCCCCTAAAAAGAATGAAATTTTCTAGAGTTAGTCATAATGAGTTCTGCATCTATATAATAATATAAAGGGGATATTCTAAATTCAAACAAAATTCAATGCGTGAAATATTTCCACTAAAAGATTGAAGACGATAGCCTTTTTCAACTAGTGTTTGATATGTAGATGTATAAAATAAGTCAGATTTTATTTTGATAAAGCATATTTCAAACATAAGGAACATATTGAAAAGTTACTTTAGGAAGTCGTGTAGATGCTTTTAACTTGTTTTGTCAAAGATCAACATTTTATGTATTTATACATCAGCCTCTTGGCTGATATTTACCAAGTAATTGAGAAGCTCTGTTTCTAGGTTGACAGCAGCTAGTCTACAGCAGTAGTTTTCTAGTTCTTTGTATGAATAAAATAAACATCAAAAGTTGAGCACCAGTAGAAGTTTCTTCGCATCATCATAACTTGGTATATTATCATATATATTAAGCTCATTGATATGATGACGCAGCTTACATTTTTTGTTCTAACTAGTTAATCTAGATCAACTGAAGGAAGGAGCTTGTTTGATTGGTTAAGTGACTAGTTCAATGTTTAAATGATAAAGATTATACATAGTACATGTACATCTCTGCACATGTATACGTATGTTTGTTCTCTGGAAATTGGCCGGAAAAAACGGGACAACCATCCATTAGCCCAGTCATAAAATCGAGACCATTTTAGAACCAAGTCACGTGTCTCAAACTGGCGAAGAACGAATACCAAAAAGAATCTTCTTTGCTGACATGATTCGACAAAAGCCGCTCGCAAGGCAGCCCCAAAAAGGATAGGAACCGATGTTTCAGTAAAGGAATCAGAGAATGGGGAATAGAATCCGATGTGGTGTGGCTCGAAGAACGGATGAAGGACGGGAAGGAGTAGAGGAGCCCTAAATGCCGATATTGATCACCATGTGGTTCAAAGATCACTAGGGGGAGAGGGAGGGTGTGATGTGAGTATGTATGCAAGTATGCGTATATGAGTGTATGTATGTGTTTATGTAAGTATGTACTATACGTATGTGCGTATGTATGTGAATATGTATATGAGTACGTATGTGAGAATATATCCGAATATGTATGTGAGTATGTATGAGTAGGTATGTATGTATGTATGTATGTATGTATGTATGTATGTATGTATGTATGTATGTATGTATGTATGTGTACAGTATATATACTAATGCAAATCCTCGAACCTTACCAGAAATTATTCAAATAATCAAATATGTTTCTTTATAATTACAATGATGATTTTTTCTTCGTAAGAAACAGCTTGTATTTCAAATGCTTAAGAACGTAATGCATATTTGCGCAGCTTTGATATATATTTCAGCAGTTTGGGTGTTCACAGTAATAAATATGTACATAATTATATTCAAATAAATATAAATATTTCTCTAAGCAGCCGTGTTGTGTACAAATGTCCTTCTCCAAACTTACTATTGCATTAGATTCCGATGGAATTGTATTTGTGGAACAATAACCTGGACTTTTTTTTTTTTTTTTTTTTTTACACAAAACATGTTAAGAGCATTACAGATTTCTTCTACTATTTCCTCTAACGTCATTGGGATTGAAGCCGAAGCTAAAGCAACGCTTGAGGTTAGAGGCCATTTCTCCTTCTGTTCTAGCCGAGGCCTTTTTGTTTGTTTTTCATTGGGGCTTTCCCCGTCTCACACTCTCTCTCTCTCTCTCTCTCTCTCTCTCTCTCTCTCTCTCTCTCTCTCTCTCTCTCTCTCTCTCTCTCTCTCTCTCTCTCTCTCTCTCTCTCTCTCTCTCTCTCTCTCTCTCTCTCTCTCTCTCTCTCTCTCTCTCTCTCTCTCTCTCTCTCTCTCTCTCTCTCTCTCTCTCTCTCTCTCTCTCTCTCTCTCTCTCTCTCTCTCTCTCTCTCTCTCTCTCTCTCTCTCTCTCTCTCTCTCTCTCTCTCTCTCTCTTTTTCTTTTTACGAAGTGTGCTCACTGGTCGAGCGGATTAGAGCGTCGCCACTTACGGCAGAAGTCGAGAAACAGCAAGCGAGTTGGACCAAGGATGTAGTTAATTCAATTCCACGCTATAAAGTCCTCTGTAAGTCCTCTGATAGGGGTGAATCGACATTAAATCAAATGAGTTGATCACAAAGAAAACGTACAATCACGAGAAGGAACCTTAAACTACACCAAAAAATTCCACCATGAAGATGTTACTCTACTCTCTCATCTAAGTTTTGCCAACTACATAAATGTAGGCAAAAAAGAAAAAATAATAATAATATAGTAATTAATTTATTAGTTACTTCAGTGATAAATGCTTTATACTCGCATGGTATCTCCTTTGATGACCATTGTTTCCTTTTTATTTTCATTTATTTACTTACCTAATATTTTCCTTTTCATCTGTTCATCTATCTATTCATTCATTTGTTCATTTTATGGAAAGACTTGTTGATATGAATTACAGATACGAGTTTTTCAACGGACCATTTTTTTCATCAAATGTTTTGTAATCTATTTCCAGACTTACACTTTATAAAAGAAAAACAAAACATATGTACAGTAACATGATCATAATAATTTCAAAATAATTCTTTCAATGCGTCACTTTGAAAATAAAGGATATGTGACTGGTGATTTACAAATGGCAATGTATATTTAGGAGTATATTTACAGAACAAAATTAATTTAATTTATATTTTACAATTTATAATTGAAATAGTTTATATGATTCTATGAATATATATAGTGGCAAGGTAATGGACACATATAGTACAATGGACGACAAGTAGGGACTAATACATGTACAAAGGGGCCGGCAAGATTCATGTGAACAAGGGTAGACGCATGGAGGATAGGTCGTGTACAAACAATAGGGAAGACAAAGGCAGTACGACGTGCATAAGCTTGGTGTATCTCGTTACAAGCCCCGATGTGTGTGAGTGGCGTGACCGATGGCGCAGACGACAATAGAGCCCAGTCCTCCATGTGTATTCTCAAAAAAGTTAACCAAATCCTTAAGCAAATTTAGCATTTTCTTAAGGTACCAAAATACTTATTTCAATTTGTAAGTAAATTAAGCACTATCCTAGGGTACCAAGATCCTTCAACCGAATATTTTTCTGCCATGATCATTGTTTCTATACTCGGGGAAAGTATTGTACCGAAGAGGTGGAGTCATGGATATGTTTAAGGACAGGAACAAGGCAAGCAAGAGAATGGAGAAATAGTATAAAGTAAATGATCACATTTTTTTTTCTTTGACAAAGGGAATACTTATTACCCTCTCCCCTTATTCTTTCTTGATATTGTGTTTCGTAATGAGTACTTGCACAAGAAAACACATTACTGTATAATAAATACTGGAAAGAAAATATGAAAAATAACCAAGAATAAAAATTACATAAACTTAACAAAATTCCGTAAAGTGTTTACTGTGTGTCGATGGCACTCCTAGTCTAGTTTATGTTAAAAGAATCTAGTCCGTGTAGTATGAAATAGGATTGTCTTGTCGTGAATACCTCCCCCCTTCCGCCTCCCCATCCTCCATCTCCTCCCCCATCCCCCCATCCCTCCATCCTCACCCCCCCCACACACACACTTTCAAAAAGAATCTCACCTAGAGACTCGTACTCAGATTACAAAACTTGATTGTTGCCAGATGTAAGAACAATGGGCTATTTACTATGCTTTTAGAACGTGGGATAAAAAAAAAAAAAATTATGCTAAGGGAGCTTCATCACTTTTTCCTTTAAGGAATCCCGCACATATTGCCCTGTGGTATTCAAAACATAATACGAGAGCCTCCTGTAAGGACGGAATTATACGGACGAACGATACCAATTCCTTTTTCGAGGTAACAAATAGCTAAACATTTCCATAAGGGCAATCAGAATAATAGTAATTCGTGGTACTGGTGAGATTGCGTATCAACAATGGAAGAGGAAATGGGGTAAATGTAAGTTATCAATATGTCGGAGTATTGCTTGGAACATGAGTGGGAGACCTGGCCAAGGTTACGTTTGTGCATGCGAAAGTAAGAAGAAAATATATTTTGATGATTTGTTTATTTATGAACTTGTTTTGTGTATCTACTTATTTATCTATGAGTATTTCTATTAAATTTAATTATATTTTTTCTATTTATTTTTCTGCATGGGGGGACGGAAAGGGGGGTCGCCGAATTTATGAAGCGGTCTTGCTGTGGATGTGCTGTGTCTTGCGACACTGCTTCTGACTCAGGGCAGTGGACAGGATGCAGGGATGACCCGTCATCCAGGAGGTGTCAAGATGAGAGGGAGGGAGGAGGGTGGAGGGGAGTGGAATATATAGGAAATGAAATGGGTGGGAGTGATTTCTATGCCTTTTTCTTTTTGGCTACCCCCCGTGTAGGGCGAAAAAGCCTTTGGTATATGTACTGTATGTATGTATTTAGCTATTTGTGCATTTATTTTCCTTTCTGATTCTCAATTAACTATCTAATTGATATATATAGCTTGCTTATATATATATATATATATATATATATATATATATATATATATATATATGATAGCTACCATCCAGATTGCCACAGGAAGAGCGTGATCAGGACTTTATGGAACAGAGCAGATAAAGTCTGTTCTACTGTGGAATCCAAGAAGGCTGAAAGGAAACATCTTTTACAGGTCTTCCGGAACAACGGCTATCCCAGCAGAATTATACGGAAGTGGACAAAGACACGACGCACCAACACCCCAGAACAAAGACCACACACGACACCCAGAGTCACAATCCCTTATATCAAAGGCGCCTCTGAGGTTACTGCCAGAGTTTTACGAGACAACTGAGTACAAGTGGTGCACAAACCCCTTACACCGAATCTCACCAAAGTCAAATATACTAAAGAACATACACAACTAGCGGTGTAGTTTACCACATAGACTGTACGGACTGTGACACGAAATACGTAGGAGAAACTCAAAAGAAACTAGCCACAAGAGTACAAGAATACCAACGTGCAGTGAGGCGAGAACACCCGAAATCGGTACTGTACAAACACACTATAGAACACCAACACATCATAGATTGGGATGGAGTGACAACACTACACAAAGAAACCAAGAGCAACTGCATAAACAGTTATATTGATCTTAATCCTATTTATCTAGGGCGAGGAGTTACGCAGTCTAATTCCTTTGATCTATTTTTCCAGTCTCAATCTGCTTTGCGACCTGAAATTTGATCCAATCTTTTTGTCCAACCATCTTCCTTCAAGGCGGTCTTCCAGTGCAGGTTTTCGACTCCCAATTCCTAGGCTTTTATTCACATTTTTCAGTTTTAGTCTTCTTTCTATTCTTTTCTGTCTTCTTTTTATGTTATATTGTTGTTAATTTTACGTGTCTGATTACAATTTTGTCGATTGTACTTCATATTTTTTCCTTTTTGTTCCTCCTTCCTTCATTGCGGACATATAGTATACCTTCTCCGTTTGCGGACTTGGACCTTGCTCTGGTATTTCTATGTTTGTATTACATAATGATGTTATTCCGCTACATTTGTTTTATGATCACAGCCTTACAAACTTATTTTATTTGGTGTCACAATCCATGTTATTTCATTTTAATATTGTAAAGAGTATTGCTTTATATGTTGGACTGAGAGTGTGAACCTTTCCCAAGTATACCAATTTGACCATTTATAATCGAGTTCACGATTTTGTATTCTTATACCCCCTGAGGACGATTAATGGACGGGAATCGAAGCGTCAGGCTAATAAACCCTTGAAATGATTACACCTCTTCGATATGAACCCCAGACTCCAGATCTTCACGCGCATACACACACACACACACACACACACACACACACACACACACACACACACACACACACACACACACACACACACACACACACACACACACACATTGAAAGTGATAACTAATTGTGCGTTTATTATTTTCGTAAATGTATTTTCCATATGTCTTACTATGGGCTTATGTTCCTTTGAAAGGAGGTTTATAACTTCACTGTACCATCACCTTTTAAAGTAACATAAATCCATAGTAAGACATATGGAAAATACATTTAAGGAAATAATAAATGCACAATTATCCATCACTTTCAATGAAGTATCTGTAAGAGAAGATCTCATGCCTATATGTACTATTAATATATATATATATATATATATATATATATATATATATATATATATATATATATATATATATACATGTGTATATATATATATATATATATATATATATGTATATATGTATATATGTATATATATGCATTTATGTAAATATGTTTGTATGTATGTATGTATGTATGTATATATATGAAATTGTTTTGCTGCCGAGACAGCTAGCGAATACCTCTTGTTATGTTTATTACTTCCTGTGAAGTTTATATATTCGAAAAGTGACAAGTGATTGTGCTGTGTTCTTGTAATTCCGTATAGCATTATACAGTGTTCTGGGCTTATAAGAAATATAATTGCTCGGGTGCACCTGATGACTACCAAAGTAATGTAATAATATATACAGGTTTAAAAAAGACAATAAAAAACGAAAACGACAATATGAGATTTCCAGTAGGAGTTAAAGAATATGCCTATGTTGACGTGGTGGAGAATGCAGCTAAGAGGGATCGGCGTAAAACTAGGGCTTCGTATCGTACTTGCTTGAGGTGGGCGAAGCAGCGAAGAGCGTCGGTGCTTTTGGTTCGTAAACGGAAT
>NC_134802.1:30033787-30061287 GCF_046742065.1 Oratosquilla oratoria
ATATACCAAAAGATCTGTTGGCATGCTCCACCTTTGTAATATACATATACACACATATATATACATATACATATATATATATATATATATATATATATAGAGAGAGAGAGAGAGAGAGAGAGAGAGAAAGATAGATAGATAGATAGATATATACATACATATACATATGTGTATATATCATATTTATCTTATACATTTAAATAACAATTTATTTGTTTGTTCATCTATTCATCTACTTATTTATCATTCCATTATAATTCACTGTAAGAACAGATGATAGAAAATTATTAAGAAGCAGGAAATTCCATCCTTCTTACTTTCCTCGAGGTACATAATATATCATTTCTGCGTCACCAAAACTGCGCCAGGGCCTTGGCTAGCTCAAGCAATTACTTGAGCAGCAGCAGAAATAGTGCGTCATAGGTCAAGGGATATAGAAAAACAGAACAGAAATATTGCAGACGGATAAACAACATCTACGCCGGGGGAATGCTCGGATCGTTGCTTAAGCTCGTCCAATTACTTTACGATTGAGATTGTACTCTGATAGACTTAACGAAGCTGCCAGATGATAGGAAGTCATTTAAGGAGGCTTTTGGATTTTTTAAGTCGAAATCCTTTACTTCGAGTACATGCAGACAATTTCTGACGTTATTATTGCAAATGGAACTTCAGGAGACGATGTCAGATTTTTATTTTTCAATCTAGGGTTAGATGGTTTAACAAGGAGTGTATTGTCTTTATGAACACATGCACGCACGCACACATGAGCGCGTCCACACACACACACACACACACACACACACACACACACACACACACACACACACACACACACACACACACACACACACACACACACACACACACACACACCGACTCGGTGGCATAGTTGGTAGAGCGCTGAACTGGGAAGCAGAAATGCTCCCAGCACCCAGTTCGAATCCTGCCCAGGGCCGAAATTATTTCGGTATCGCTGTGCCTCGGGTCGTTACTCTGACTCTCGTGGGCGGGGAGTTGGGTGTGTGTGTGTGTGCAAGGTCATAGCATTACCCATAGATCGGACCTACGAGCTCTGAGCTCTCTTCCAGGAGGGAAATAGCTGTCGATCACGAGTCCAACACGTGATCCAAAGACCAAGTGAAAGACCAAGTGAATACGCACACACACACACACACACACACACACACACACACACACACACACACACACACACACAAACACACACACACACACACAAACACACACACACAAACAAACAAACACACACAAACAAACACACACACACAAACACACACACACACACACACACACACACACACACACTCACACACACACACACACACACACACACACACACATACACACACACACACACACACACACACACACACACACACACACACACACACACACACACACACACACACACACACACACACACAAGCACACTAGCTAAAATATGTGAAAAAGTGATTAAAAGTAGATGGGTTAAACATTTCGAAGAAAAATCTATACTAAACCCAAGCCGATTTGGATATAGACAAGGGAGATCATGTATAACAAATCTAACCTGCTTCTTTTCGAGAATAATAGATATAATAGATAAGAGAGATGGATGGGCAGACTGTGCCTATTTAGATTTACAAAAGGCATTTGACAAAGTACCGCACAAAAAATTAATAGGAAAATTAGAATCAATAGGTGGCATTACAGGTAATTTATTAAAATGGATGGAAAAATTCCTGCCTGGGAGAAAAATGAGGGTAGTAATTAGAGACAAATACTCAAAATGGGAAGAAATGATAAGTGGTGTTTCACAAGGATCAGTACTGGCTCCAATCATGTTTGCCACATACGTAAACGACATGGACGAAGGAGTTGAATGTTATATGAATTTCTTCGCAGATGATGCAAAAATATTAAAGAAAGTATCAACAAATGAGGACTGTGACTCATTACAATCAGACCTGGACACAATCTAGAAATGGACTCAAAAGTGGGAGGTGAACTTTAATATCAAGAAGTGTAGCATAATGGAGTTTGGTAAAAGCAAAAACAGAATTTAAAAAAATTACAAAATTGGTGAAAATGAAATAAAAAAGTGCACTCGGAAAGGAACCTTGGAGTGATAATCAGCAATGACATGACACCGGACAGACATATAAACAAAATAGTAGGTGAAACATACAACCTACTAAGGTCAATGAAAGTGGCATTTGAATACTTGGATGAAGAAATGATAAAAAAATATTAGTCACATTGATTAGACCAAAACTGGAATATGCAGCGACACTATGGACACCCAGTACTAAAAAGAATATAAGGAAACTAAAAAAAATACAGAGAGCAACAACAAAGTTGGCTCTAGCACTTTCCAAATTGACATATGAACAAAGATTATCGAAGCTAGAACTACCAACACCGGAGCAAAGAAGGGAAAGAGGTGATCTACTGACTATATATAGAATCATAAAATGAATGGAAATCCTTGACAGAAAAGATTTACTAATAAATGACAATGGAAAAACAAGAGGTCATGAAAAAAAGACAACTATAGAAGAGATAGGAAAAAGAATAGCTTCCTACACAGAATACTGGATATATGGAATAACTTAGATGAAAAAACAGTGTGTGCAAATACTATTCACGATTTTAAGAATAAACTTGATGCTGAAAGACACAAAGACGGGTCACCACGAGCATAGCTCCCTTCCCGTATAATACAAGTAGGTAAATACAACTAGGTAAACACACACACACACACACACACACACACACACACACACACACACACACACACACACACACACACACACACACACACACGACTCGGTGTCGCGGTTGGTAGTGTACTAGACTGCCAGGACGGTGGTGCTGGTGGTACCTAGTTCGAATCCTGCCCAGGGCTGAAATTATTTCATTATCGATGAGCTTCGAGTCGTTACTTCAACTCTCGTGGGCGGGGAGTTGGGGGGGGGGTGCGTATAAGGTCCTAGAATTACCAATAGATCGGTCATACGAGCTCTGAGCTCTCTTCCGGCAGGGATATAGCTGTCGGTCACGAGTCCAACACGTGATCCAAAGACCAAGGTGAATACACACACACACACACACACACACACACACACACACACACACACACACACACACACACACACACACACACACACACACACACACACACACACACACATACAGACATACACACATGCACACACACGCACGCACGCACACGCACACGCACACACACACCCACACACTCACACTCACACGCACACCCACACTCACACACACACATACACACACACACACACACACACACACACACACACACACATACACACACACATATAATGGAGGAACATGCCGACAGGAGACCTTTTGATCCATAGCTAGGTCGGATGTTCTGATCCATAACACACGCGCGCACACACACACACGCACATACACGCACGCACACGCTACACACACACGCACACACAAACACACACACACACACACACACACACACACACACACACACACACACACACACACACACACACACACACACACACACACACACACACACACACACACACACACACACACACAATTATATAAGCAGACGTACACGATTAGTAATCCGTACACATACGCGTGCATGGAAGCACACATGTAGACACACGCGTACATATTAGCAATTGCATAGCTACACACGTACGTACGCACACGCGCCGATGTTTTGAAGGGAGTGAAATTAGCTTCAGAGTTCAAAGGACCAATCCGACGTAATTACTCTCTACTCATGATCTGCCTTGACAAAACGAAAAAATAAAAATGTTGAGAAATGTTTTCCATATCATGACTACTATTTCTCTTTAATTTAGTTTCAAAGAAAAAATAAATATTGATTTAAAAGTCCTTTTTTTCTCCAATGATTAATGATAAGAAGTAAAAAAGAAATGACTTTTTATTTATCTTTTCCCTTTTATTTTCCTTGAGAAAAAAAAAATAAGTTAAACAATTTGAAAAGAGGTAGACTACTAAGAAATGAGAATGGAGCTGTTGTCTCTTGACAAAGTACAAATCCTGATACGGTAAGGAAAAGTTAAAGAAAAATGTTCATCAGATCCTTCCTGTTGTCTCGTTGTCATCAGATTTGACAAAGAAAATAAGTGGAAAACGTAAGTTGGCTTGATTTGGGATTGGTGGGTGGGTGGGAGTGTGGTTAGGTGAGAGAAATTCCCGGGAGTTGATCCGGGGAGGTGTTTGTGTGTGTGCTGGTCGGGTGTGTGGGGAGGTTAGCTGGTGTGAGCGCCGATGTTTTGAGCGGCACAAATTACCTTCAGAGTTCAAACATCCGATTCCAGCTAATTACCATTTGTCCCCGTTCTTTTCTTTTTCCTCTTCTTCTTACTCTCTTTATCGCAAAAGGAAATACCCGAGATCATAGTATGTCTCTTATTTTTTTTCTCTTTTCTTGTAATTCTTAAGAAAATAATATTCATAACACATGACTACAATCAAAAGAAAATTCATGGTTATGATCAACACAACTATTTCTAATAATTTATTTCATTACCGAAAACAAGAGGAATTAATTAGCGATTAAACTATAATAAAACATGAATTACTAAAGCCATAAGTCACTCTCTAGAATGAAACCAATAGATTTTTTTTCGTAGAAAAGAGGTTGATGAATAGTGTATATGGATAAACAGGAGCATAATCAGACAAAGAGAAACTGACACAGACAAACAAAGACAGACAAACAGATACAGATAGAAAGACGGAAATATGTAGACCGAGACAGACAAAAAATACAGAGAGTGACAGATACAATCATACAGAGAGAGAGACACACAATCATACAGAGACACAAACACACACAGACAGATACAAACAGGTAGAGAAAGACACACAAGCACTCAGAGATACACAAACGCGCCAAAAGAGACACAAACAAAAAGACAGACACATATACGCAGAGAGACATTAACAAGTAGACATAAAGGCATACAGACAGATAGACATAAAAGTGGACAGATATATAGGTATATAGACATATAGGAGGACAGACATAGTCATATAAACATAGACAGATATACAAGTTGACAGAAATACAGACAAATAGACATACAGACAAATAGGAATGCAAATAGACATACAGGCGGATAGACATATAATAGATAAACATACGAGCAGATGCACATACAAGCATGTCGACATACAGGCATGTAGACATGCAAGTTGATATACATACAGACAAATAGACATACAGGCTAATAGAAATACAGGTAATTAGGCATACAGGCAGATTGACATACAACAGATAAACATACAAGCAGATGCACATAAGGCATGTAGACATACAGGCATGTAGACATACAGACATGTAGACATACAGGAATGTACACATAAAATCATGTAGACATACAGGCTTGTAGACATACAGGCTTGTAGACATACAGGCATGTAAACATACAGGCATGTAAACATACAGGCATGTAAACATACAGGCATGTAAACATACAGGCATGTAGACATACAGGCATGTAAATATACAGACAGATAGACATACAGGCAGATAGATATATACAACCAGATAGGTATGTACAGACAGGTAGATATACAGCCATATTGACATGTACGGCCAGATAGACATGTACAGGCATATAGATATGTACAGCAAGATAGATATGTAGAACCAGAAAGACATGTACAGCCAGAAAGAAATGTACAGCCAGATAGACATATTGGCAGGTAGACATACAAGCATATAGACATACAGGCAGGTAGACATAAAGGCAGATAGTCACACAGGCAGATAGTCATACAGGCAGATAGATATACAGACAAAGAGGCATACTAGCAGACAGACAAAGACACACGTACATACACAGAGACAAATAAACACACAAAGACAGATGCACACAGATAGACAGCCACACAGGGACATATACAAACACAGTGATAGACACAGGCAGATATACACCCACACAGACAGACAGACAGACAGACAGACAGACAGACAGACAGACAGACACACACACACACACACACACACACACACACACACACACACACACACACACACACACACAAACACACACACTTAAACACACACACACACACACACACACACACACACACACACACACACACACACACACACACACACACACACACACACACACACACAGATGCAGACACACAGAGAAACAGATACAGACACACAGAGAGACAGATACAGACACACTGAGAGAGAGATACAGACACATAGAGAAACAGATACAGACATACAGGTGGACAGGTACAGAGACACATACAGGCAGACACGTAGATACAGAAACAAATAAACACAGAGAGGCAGACAAATACTAACACAAATGGAGACACACAGAAACACACAGATACAGCAAAACACACAAACAGTGACACTGATCTAGGCAAACACAAGACAAACCAGCAAACAGACACAGACACGAAGGCAATGAAACACAAAGACAGACGCATAGAAACACACGTACAGGCAAATACAGACACCAATATAAAGAAACGCAGAGGCAGACCCAAAAACGAACAAGGACATGGACAAGGACTGGGCCAAGGGCCAAGTGCATGATAAAAATTAACAGAATGTTTGCTCACGAGCTCCGAGCAACTTAGGACCTCGCGATCTGTTTATACGTTGGTGGGACGGGGCCTGCGTGGGAGGTATTTGTCAAGAGCAAATCACCCCCTCATTATCTTCTCAGAACTATCAGGATCAAGGCAATTTACACGGGGACGGAGGGAAAACACACCACGCCACACCTACACACTTCTATCCATACACGGAGCTATACCTACACGGGCCTACCACTGCGCGCACATACTCCTACATTTCCCTACCCATACAAGCGCCTACACCCATACAAGCGCCTGAACTACAAACACCTGAACTCACAAACGCGCATATAAACACGCATACAAACAAACAAACCCTCAGAGTTCAAACATACGTATGAATATATTACAAAATGTTTTCATGTATATTCCTGCAATATTATATCTAAGCAAATGTCAATGTTACCGAGAAAAACTTAAATCCTCTTACATATTTGTGTACATATATATATATATATATATATATATATATATATATATATATATATATATATATATATACCTGTGTGTGTGTGTGTGTGTGTGTGTGTGTGTGTGTGTGTGTGTGTGTGTGTGTGTGTGTGTGTGTGTGTGTGTGTGTGTGTGTGTGTGTGTGTGTGTGTGTGTGTGTGTGTGTGTGTGTGTGTGTGTGTGTGTGTTCTCCATAAAGGTCTTTGTATCACGTGTTGGGCTCATGGTCGGCAGATATTTCCTTCCCGGAAGAGTGCTCAGAGCTCGTATATGACAGATCTACTTAATGTATGTATGTGTGTGTGTTTTACAGTTACATTAGTGTTCACTATGTTGCATCTTGTAATTCATATCCTTTAGTTTCAGTTGTGGTACATTTTATTATAGTCCATTATAAATGAAATACTGGATAATGATACAAATCTTGCCTCATTGTTTACTTTCTATATAGCTTATCAAGATTATGAAGACTAAATCTAAGAGGTGTTATTTATTTATTTATTTATCTATTTATTTATTTATCTATTTATTTATTTATCTATCTATTTATTTATTTATTTATTTATTTATCTATTTATTTATTTATCTATTTATTCATTTGTTTATTTGCCTGGCTGTTAATTTATTTATTTATTTATGTTTGTTTTAATTTTATTTATTTATTTATTTATCTTTTTTTTTGTATAATGGATGTTGATTATTGAAATTTAGGTTATAAGTATTTTGTCTATTTACGTGGGAACTTATTTTCATTGCTCTAAATTTGATTATTGTCCTTTCATTATATTTTTTGATATAGTTATCTTCATATATTCAGAACGTTATGTTTCTTTACATACCATACATGGCAAGCAGAAATGAAATATTAATTTAGTAAGTCGTTTCATGACATAAGCAAATATAGTTTCAAAGGTAAATACAATCCTGCTTCTACAGACACCTTTTAACAAAAACTATTTGAGCCTTGACTGTTTCATATTTAGAATGTTCTGTGTCTTAAATTTTCCTTTATTTCTTCAAGTTCAATATATTCAGATTTTGTGGAACCCCAGGGTACAAAGCAGTTTGTTTGACAAGTTAAATTGCGTTAATCGCAAGTTGAAAGTTTAAGAATAATTACGCTGATTTTGCTTCCCCTGGTTGGTTAATTTAGTGCCTGAACTCTTTAAAAACATATATACTATTATTAGAGGCGTTTACATCTACATTTTATGGAGTCATTTTATCCACATGCGCCGAGCTATTTCTTGATTAATGAGTGAATTTTACTGGAATAACAATGGACGCTATAATTGGCAGGATGGTGATGCAAACAGAGAAGACAGTTGAACTTTCGCTCACTTAAGTTTCGTTCATTCCAGGAATTCTTCGTATTAAGCGTCCTGGCAAGAACATCACAGTAATCAAAGTAACAACAGAATTCGATTTTATACGAAAGGTCATAATCTCTAAATCATACAAAGAACCTGATAGGATCTTTAGGATCTATCCGTTTTTTTTTTTTTTTTTTTTTTTTTTTTTTTTTTTTTTTTTTTTTTTTTCGTAGATCAAATATTCATAAACTGAAGTCTAGACAACTTCTCTTTTGATATGGTAGGGTGATAACTAAATATATTATTCGAATAATGAGATATGCTTGCTATATTATCAGTCAATGTTATAGCTATTTCTGTTATTATTAATACATCACCTCAATCTGAAAGTGCATCCCAGAGGGGCTGGCATTTTGTCACTGAGACAAACCCAAGGTTTGTCAATCATGCCATTTTCCTTTTCAGCTGTTTACTTAAAGAAAGGTGGCAATCGTTAATTTCCTCCTTCAATAGTAATTGACACAGACGTAGATTCATATCAAAACAAAGACTACAGGCCAACGTTTCTTTCCGGAAACACCTATGAAATAAAACAAAGATTAATGTTTGCTTATCCATATTTGCAAATTTCTAGTCAGGTAAATCAAAGAAAACAATTATCATAAATATGAAAATGAATATATGTACATAAAAATTAGGTAAATGAAGTAATAGATAAAAGAAAATTGCTAAATATTATAAAATCAAAAACAGTTATCAAGTCATGATCCTGATTTTTTTTTTTTTTTTTTTTTTTGAGGGGGCATTTTTGTATTGTCATAATAAAGTTATTATATCCCGAAGTTTTTCGGAAAATGTGGCCATTCAATATAATTATTACATTAATCTAGAACCAATTGATCTCTAAGACCTTCAAGTAAATCTATGATATAAAGAACTCCATTTGATTTTTTCGTAACTGACTTTCAATATTTGTATCACTAACGATATATACATATATATATATATATATATATATATATATATATATATACAAAGAACTCCATTTGATTTTTTCGCAGCTGACTTTCAATATTTGTATCACTAACGATATATACTGTATATATATTATATATATATATATATATATATATATATAATATATATACATATATATAAACTGTATTAAACATTTCCCTCTTTTGTCATTGTAATCATTATTCTCTAATTCTTTACGAGTATATAAACATCGTTTGTTGACCCCCTCCTAAAAAAAAAAAAAAAAAAAAAAAAAAAAAAACAGTATTTGACGGACTGGAAATCATCCTGTTGATCAACCATGAAGTGGATGATGGGAAACTGCATTTTTCCTCAACAGAAACTAAAAGTTTGGTTCAGCTATCAACCACTATTCAAACCACGTCCAGACAAAGTGAATTAAGCAACTTAAAAAACCCTAATGATATACCACCCGGAAAATTTACTATGACGGGTTCAGCATTGTAAACAAAAAATAATTTGAATTTTGCCCGTGGCTGTAACAACCCTTTTACTCATTCTTCGTGTGTGTGTGTGTGTGTATGTGTGTGTGTGTGTGTGTGTGTGTGTGTGTGTGTGTGTGTGTGTGTGTGTGTGTGTGTGTGTGTGTGTGTGTGTGTGTGTGTGTGTGTGTGTGTGTGTGTGTGTGTGTGTTTGTGTTTGTGTGTGAATGTGTGCTTGTGCTTGTGCTTGTATGTGCACGCGCGTTTGCGTGTGCGCGAGCGTATGTGTGTGTGGGGGGCACGTAAATGCGTGCGTGCTAAAGATATGCGTGTATTTGCTTGTATTTGTATTTCTGTATATGCATGTACGAGTCTTTCCGTAAGTCTGTCTATCTATGTCTGCGCATGTTTGTGTATGACTGTGCGAGTCCAATTTGGTCTTTATTGATGTAATTGTTTTAAAGTATGGGGATGTATTGGGGTATACTCTTTGCCTTTTACAAGCTGATTTATTAAACAAATTAATTAATACATTTCTATGGATAAGGAAACAATAACAGGATAACACGGAGGGCACAACATCCTCGAAATCTTAAGATAAAACTGATATGCCTGAAATGTTACCAATGGTTGAATCTGGATGACACAATACCAGATTCACCATTTATTCCTTGTATATTTTCATCGGCCATTATTGCGTTTCAGTCATGCACCGGATGTTATGGAAATGGGAGTTTTCCGGCCTAAATATTCCAGTAAAGTTGATTATTTGTGTGAATGTCACTTTTATCCAACATCTGCACAGCAATCAATCGGACGCGGAGACAGGAAATTCATTGTTAGAATTTATTAGCACTCAATCCGGTGATAGATTTTATCGGTTTTGCTCCAGGTGAGTGTTGGGAGAACGACCCCAAATCCTGATAAGTAAACATAAGTTATCGAAATGTTCTTTCCTCGTATGTTTTATGATCATTTAGGGTCACCGTTTCGCGTAAACTTATTATGATAATCTAATAATAACAACAAATTAATTAGTAACAAAATAGGTAAATTTGCCTTGCGTGACAATATTTCACTACCCCATATGCTTTTTGTATATAAAACTTAGCTGAAATATATGGATAATCGTATGTACATGTGCACGATAAAGTTTCTTGTCCTTTTTTATACAGCTCAAACCAAATCACATTTGGGAATAGGCAAAAAAGTGTCATAACCATATTATTTTTTAAATACAACACTTAAGTATAAGATATACGTAATTTGATACGTACATAACTTTTTCCGTATAACATGTTTTTGTACCACCTTATTTGTTTTCATGTCTGCTTATGCCTAGTTGTTTGCAGTAGAAAAAGAAAATATTGGTCAATGAGAAAAGATAACGACTGTATAAACAAACCATCCAAATGCTGGAGATCACAATGCATCGTTCCACGCCCCAGCACAGGGATTTTTTGCAGCATTCTACTGAAAAGCTTGTTTGCAGAAAACGCCTCCCCTTTCCCCAAAACGTCAGTAAGCGATACGACAACTGTTATAAAAAATGCATTTTCAAAACCCGCATCGAAGTATCGTATCCAACTTTGAAAATCTTCTTGCTAATAGAGGTTTAAGAATTGTCTTGATGCACCCCAAATTGAGTGACTGTCTTTCCGTTCAAGATAAAGCACAAGTTTCGGTAGTGGCACAACATAGCCCATAAAGTTAGAGACTCTGGTGGACTGTCGTCATTAATAACAACTTAAAGTAACTTCCAGGTCTTAAAGGTTTAGGAAAGAAATCGTAAGCCTGGAAACACAGACCAGACAAGATTTTGGAAATGGCACAATATATTTCGTAAATAGAATGACCAATTTTGTCGTCTATCAATAGAGCATTTCTCAGAGATGGAAGATAATTCAAGGAACAAACGATTAACCCCTCCTCCCCCTCCCTCAACCCTCGTCTCTTATCCAAGAGTGACATAGAGTAGAATAAAAGTTGCATAATTGAGAGCATAACAAAAACAATGTTCTCTTCAGTAAAGTAGAGGCTTCTCTCGCCTCTCTCACCTCTCTTTCATCTCTCTCTCTTTCATCTCTCTAGCCTCTCTCGCCTCTTTATCCTCTCACGTCCCTCACTTGACGCTTGTTAAGCATACGGCTTGTCAGTCGTTCTACTACATGAAGTCTCTCTATCTGATCATGTCACATAGATTATGAATTTAGATATCTCGGAGTCTATGTTAACAGTTCCCTACGTAAGGAAAATTATTAATTCAAACCGAATAATCTTGTATCCAGAATAATGATCGTTTATCATTAAATTATTAGGAGGGATTGGCACATCTCCATATCCAACTAAAGGCAACCAAAGAGCTGAACGAGATGATCCGGCTGTTACCACAATGAAAAGGGTTAGGTAAAGGGTTAAACTCTTTGGAATTACCGTTTCCATCTCGTGTAGGATGTGATAATTTACTCAAGCTAAATAAAAGCAATTCAGTTCAGCCTAAGAACGAGCTCTTAATGTACTGTAGTTCCAAATTTTCACCCATGTCGGGGTTGTTGATTCTTGGTCTAACAACTACCTGATTATTCTATGTGACTAAAGGAGAGCTTTTAGAATCAGTAAGATGGACGACCTCAGATATATATTTTCACAACAGCAGTCATCATATAAAATCTTGTTCTGGTGACCTCCTGGTGACTTTATACAAATAATAATTTCCCGCTTTTCCCAAGGGCTTCCCACAACCTCAAGGAAAATATCTAGTGACAGGGAAAATAGATAAACAAGTAGAGAAAATTTCTCATAGAGTTAACAAAGATTTTTGGAAAATCTTGTTGGATGCTGAATAGAACCAGGAAATACCAAACTCATGGGACCCACAAGAACTTACGTACTTGTTAGGGAAAGTTCGAAATTGCTCAAAGTTGTCAGCTTACGATCGTTACCAATACTGTCTCTTAACCTCTATAGTGCCGTAACAAACAGAATGAATTTACTAGGACAATGGCAAGATATATTGTCCAGTGGGGGTAATTGCATTTCTCAGACGAGGTTTTGATAAAAACTTTTTTACAATGATTACCATTTACTCAACAAACAAACAATCAAACAAAAAAAGCGTAAACAAGAAAACTAGCAAGGAAGCCAACAAGCAGACAACTAGAACAAAATATAGATAATCAGATGAATAAATAAGGAATATAGATAAACAAATAAAAATGTATTGATAAAACAGAGGAAGGAATGTATAAATAGAGAAGCATAGATAGATAACGATGTAGGTAGATAGATAAGTACATTCATAGACTGGTGTTTGATTTAGAATCATCTCAACCATTTCAACTAATTTTTTATCATAAATAACTTTGTTTTGACCAATAAAAGACAATCGTATTTGTTTTATAAAATCACTTGGCTAGTATAAGTTTATACAATCGTAATGATTTTTTTTAACGGTAGGATCCAAACTTATCTCCCAGGAAGTTATCTACACGAGTTTGATAATAACATCTTGTGAATTTATGATTTATCGGAATTTATTTTTACTCGCTTGTTCACATATCGTTTCGTTGGTCCTTTTCATATAGCAATGCACTATGGGGCTCCAGATTTTGGTTTTTCTTGAACATATTTGTTCAGACGAGGATAAGGTTTAGATTAAATAGGTTCTGATGGCTTTAGGCCACTAACGTACCTTTTTTTCTTTCTCTCTTTTCTTTTTTCTTTTCTGTTCTTTCTTCTCTTTATTTTCTTCCTTTACTTCCTTTCTTTCCTTTCTTCCTTCTTTCCTTCCCTCCATTCTTTCTTCCCTCTCTCCCTCCTTCTCTCCTTCCCTGGCTCCCTCCCTCCCTCCCTCCCTCCATCCATCCATCCCTCCATCCCTCCCTCCCTTCCTGAGTCCTTCCCTCCTTTGCTCCCTTCTTTCCTTCCTTCTTTCCTTCCTTATTCCTTTCTTCCTTCTTTCCTTCCTTATTCCTTCCTTCCTGCCTTCCTTATTCCCTCCTCCCTTCCTTCTTTTCTTTCTTTCTTGTCCAGCATATACTACAACTCAATAATATTTTCTATTATTTGTCAAAACAGAATATCTTTAGCGTACAATAAACTCCACTCATAGGTACATAAGAACATAAGAATAAAGGAGACTGCAAGAGACCATTAGGCCTACACTAGGCCTTATGGCTCGTCTGTTCTACAGAGCTGTGGATGGCAAATAAGTTTGGATCACAGATTCACAACGTAAATGAGTTTTCAATTATCATCATAAATAATTTGCATTAAAAAGCACGCTCCTTATACAACACCAGCTGCAGGAGAGAATCGCTGGTAAACTACAGTTCATAACATCAACAACATCAGTGCCAGACACAGTGGTACTTGGAAGTAAAGCAAAAAGTATCCCGACCTGTTGAGAAGGACAGTGTGGGAGTTAGTGAGTTGGGTGTGTAGACTCATTGCAACACGACTGGGAGAAGCTGTTACAAGACAAACGGTGATTGCAACATAGGCGAGTGGTGATCGAGACCCGTTTCCTCAAAATGATAAATGAAGCTGGAAATGTTGCTATCTTTTATTTGTTTATTTTCATTATTAATATTATTATCTAGAAGGTGATGATCATTTTGTTTAACGTCACAAATTCCCACTATCAGGAGGCTAGAACGGTGCCCCTTACAAAGAGCTTTGTTTCGTGAAATTTTATTAACCATGCCCTTGGTTCAACTTCGCCGGTGGCAGCGTTCGAAGCACCATCCCCTTGATATTTGCTGCAAAAACGACATTATAACCCTCTCGGCCATAAATTCTAATGGGGTTTAATGTGAGATGGGGTTTCATTTATAGATTAAAGAAAATAAAAACTTACAAAAGTGATTGGTATGATTCCTTTAAAATTCAAAATGTATTTTTATCATATTTTAGTGTCTTTTTGTGAAAGAATTCTAACAATTTTGTATCTAAGGTGAAAGTTAAGTTATCTATCATGAAAAAAATCATAAAAATTCTTATTTACCGTTTCTGATGAGCCTAATTTCCACTACTATATTCTTAAGAATGATAAATACAATACCACATGACGAGTTGTCACATTTTTTCAATAATTTCTTCAGAAGAAATTCTAAATAAAATCTATATTTGATATGCAGTTTGATTGTATAAAAACTAGACCTACAGCAGGATATTGAAACAAGTTTTCTAAAATTCTTAAACATATCTGTAAATGATAATAACGTATTTTATCATTTATTTTGTATTGTTTATTTGTTTTGTTATCATTTGTCTTTATTATTATTTGCTTGATTCTCATTTATTATTACATGTAAATGTATTATTATTTACTATTTACCTGTTTGTTTATTAGTTAACTACACCTATGCATATATCTATGAATTTTTTTATTTTTTACATTATTATAGTTTTTATTTATCTATTTATCATTATTATGATTTTTTCGAATCCGAACTAGATATGGACCAAAAGGTCTCCTGTTGGTATGCTCCGCCTTTGTAATCTTTTTGTATTTTAGTTGCCCTTTTTTTTTTAGTGAGGGTGTTATTTAAACACATGAAAAACTAAGCAAAATGTTCGTGGAGGAGCAAATAATATATGTATATATGTATATATATATATGTATTTATTATATATATATATATAATATATGTATATATATATATATATAATATATATATATATATATATGTATATATATAATATAATTTTTTTGCAGACACTTAGCTATAACCGATGTCGTTATCTTTTCAGTGTATTTTTCCGAACGGTATGATCTAACATAATTTTGAAAATTATTATTGTCCTTGCTAAAAGTAAGTTTCTTGGTACAGCATCTCATTTACAAAAGACATATAACATCTTGTTGACACAACAGTAACTGAATAGAATTACCAGTGACGGTGATGTCAATCAAATAATTCTGACAGTCGTCCCCGGACTCGAACAGAGACTCACAAGTCTCGGTTCAAGTCCGGGACGACTGTCGGAATTATTTGATACAACAATAACGCAAAATACATTTGTACTTTTCGAATATACCATGGGATACAATTACACCTCCTCAACTGTATACGGGCACATGACATTAATCAGTATTTATTTGCCTTCAAATCTAAATGTTTATGTCCATGATACACATAAGATAATAATTTATTATCTATTGCCGAACTTACAGTTTAAAAAATAGCGGAGAAAACAAAAAATACAGAAGATTTTTTATCAAATCAGATTAATGTTTAAAGAATAATGTTCATCTTGTCTTTTGGTGCAATATCTTCGGCCGAAATTAGTTTGAATTTTTCTTACCATAGCCAAGAGAAAAATATTCATTCATACGTCACTTAGAACACAGAGAAAGAACACACTACAACATCGACTATGCACGCAAGATTCCAACTGGTAGGAATTTTATTTACTGAGTCAAGTCTTAGACATAGGTTTGTCTCTTCAAGAAGAGAGATTTAGAAAAAAACACCTCATAGAAGAGGAAAAATCCAAAGAATACTATGTACAAAAAATACGTCTTTTTTTAGCTTTATAAATAATCAGTTGAGTAGCATTAATATGCAGCTATGAAGATATTAGAACCTGAATGTGGAACCAAGGTTTAAAACATCAATGGCCTGATGAGTGTTATTTATCAGCACGATATCTATAAGTAACTTCCTTTACGTTTTGTTATTTTGTTTTATTTTATTCTATTGAAGTTTGCACATATGTAGACGTAGGTTATTTTTGGAGACGTATTCTAGAAAATGCAAATTTACATTTGCTGAAAATTGAAATCTAAAACTTGCAAGTGACTTTGAGTCCCCCAATGCTATCATGTTTATTTAAATGAATATATAATAAATGTTCATTTTTAGTGATCTTTTATGTGTGATTTGTATTTTTCTTTCAAGGAAGAGTTTCCTTACTTCGATAATCTACGTTGCCTTAAAACCTCATTTCTGCTTATTTTTCCGGCTCAGATAGGAGGAACACTTAAGCAAACAAGTTTCTGAACACCACATTGATCAAAGTATTTCAAATAATCTATCAATGAAACGTTGTTTTACTTTTACCTCGTTTAGGTATTTGATCTTTCCAACGACAAGTTATTTAGTGTTTCTTGAAAAATGTATTGTGTTCAAAAGTTGATTATAGTGTGTATCAAATTTTGAGAGAAAATAGAAGACTATCAAAAGATACTTTGAGAAGGAAGGAACGTCAAATATTCAATAATAAACTCGATGAAATAGAAAAAAGTCCTCGGAAAAAGAATTTCAGAAAACATCATCTAAAAATCACGAAAGTAAAGAAAGAATGCCAGGCTAGACCAAATATTATACGAGACAACAACATTTAACTCCTACTAAACGAAGAAGATATTCTTGAGCAATGGTAATCATATTTGCAAGAGTTTCTTAATAGACCAGAACCAGATAGCATCAATATACTAGCCTATGTGGATGATGTGGTCATCATAGCAGAAAGTGATGAGGATCTACAGAGAATTAGTGTCCTTTTTATTGAAACTTGTTAAAGGAGTGGGCTTAGAGTGTAATGAGACCAAAACAAAATTAAAGGTATTGTATAAGAGGAACGGGATTGTAGGAGAAATATCAGTCGGAACATTGCAGGTGAAAACTGTGCAATATTTCAAATATCTTGGATCAACACTGATAACCGATAATGTAATGGAGAAAGAATTAATAGAGACAATTGATGCTGGCAATAGATGTGCATATGCTTTATCATCAGTACTGAACACCTGTAGTATAACTCGTAGAACCAAACCACGCACATACAATATTATCATAAGACCAACGGTACCATATGGATGCGGAACATGGACACTTACAAAAGAGAGAATGCAAAAATTACAAGAGTTTGAGAATGGAATACTCCGTAAAATCCTTGGATCAGTGTACGATGAAGAGTGAGAGTATTGGAGGAGAAGGCATAATATCAAACTACGACAGTTGTCAGGCCAGAGTAAAATACAAGATGTAGTCAAGTAAAGGAAGACTACGGTCGGTAGGATATTGTGCCAGAATAGAAGAGAGCAGAGTTCCTATGAAAACCATGAAGGAGAGGGTTGATGGTGTCAGATCGCTTGGTAGACCCCGATATAGATGAACGGAGAATGTCAAGAAGGATGATCAGGAACTGGCACCCTAAGTCGTTGATTGGTAAGATGCTGCCTAGGACCATAGAGTATGAATATATGTATATATATATATATATATATATATATATATATATATATATATATATATATATATATATATATATAAACTATGACAAATGTAACTGATGGCGGAGGAAGTATACGAGGAACAATAGAAGAATTTCACTGCCCTCACAATTCGACCGTTAGGGTTTTGATCACAAAGCTTTGTGATCAAGACCCAAAGGGTCGAAACGTTAAGGCAGTAAAATTCTTCCATTATTCCTCGTATACTTCCTCCGCCTTCAGTTACATATATGTATATATATATATATATAAAATATATATATATATATATATATATATATATATATATATATATCCTAAGTTAATCTGATGAAAGCGTTCGTCGTTAGCCCCAAGATATCCTTAAAGATTTGTTCTGGTTAATATTACGTAATTTCATTCTGCTAATTGAACTTCCCCATCTTCAAAATACTAAGAATATTGCAATCCATAACCCAAACTGGCAGACTTAATGTATATTATTTTGGTTAACTCTAAATTGTTACTTTTACTTAAGGGTAAGATCCTACGGGGTAAACATTCTTTGAATATGTACATTACGTATAAAAAAATAACGGAACGCAAATCTATATACATGGCAGCAGAGGAGAAGCAAAAGAATAAGATTCAACAAGAAAGTAGAAAAATGGGGGGAATAGATGGTTGGGAATTATAAGAAAAATAAAAAAAAATCTCAGACAGGAGTGAGAGCTATCAGAGCTCTGCTATTCTGGCTCGCCATTATTTAAGCTGGAAAGATGGAAAGACGGTTATCTATATTCTTTTAGATGACTTTGTTACTATAAAATAATATTGATGACTTGTATCATCAAGTGGATTCAGTTTTTCTGATAGATTTTTCGCCCAGTAGGTTGCCACTCGGAAATGGTAATAGGAATATATCGTTTTGACATCAACCGAGTTTCACAATCAAAATAGAAATATAATGTCTTCAGATAATGTTTGAAAAATATAATGAAGCATAGTGATCAATAAAATCAGAACTGATCAAGATGTTTTCTCCTTACCTGTCTCTGTCTGTCTCTGTCTGTCTCTGTTCATGTCTGCTTGTGTCTGTCCATCTTTATTTGCTCTTCTTTGTGTCTCTATTCATACATTTATGTACCAATTTATTTATGTTCTCCTTTACTGTACTTCCCTTCTGGTTTCAACTCCAACATGTGGACATTAAGAATCTATTTCTCTTGATCAACGTGGAGAAATGACACGTTAAGTTTGCGTAATCGTTTCGCTTGCTGTCACATTGCAAGACCTCTATATCAAAGTCTGGTCCTTCATGCATATTACAAGGCATTTACCGAACATTATTCAATTACAAATGGTCACACAGGGAGGAAAGAAAATACAGGGTAATCATGGGTGATATATTTATTGGAGAAGATATGAAATTATACGAATCTAATTTCAGGCCCTTAAGATTTAATTCGGATCATAATCCAATGATTCAAGTTATAGTCCTCAATACCCATTTTTTGATTATTAAAAAAAGAATAGTCGGTTTTCTGTTTTCTGTTAAGAACAATAGATTGGTCTTATGTAAAACAAAGGTTAAGAGGGATGTGTGTAGGTACATAGGCTTACACAAGCACACGCACATGTGTACGGATATAAACACACGTGTAATAATACACACACTCACACGCAGATGCGTGCACGCAAGCAAATACACATAAACACAGACAAAAAAACATACACGCACACACACACACACACACACACACACACACACACACACACACACACACACACACACACACACACACACACACACACACACACACACACACACACACACACACACACACACACACACACACACACACACACACACACACACACACACACACACACACAGAGACGCACACACACACAAGCACACAAACACACATAAAAACCACACACACATAAATACATACACTCACTGACACACACATACGCGGACAGAAACACACGCACACACACACACATACACACACACGCGCGCGCGCGCAAACATTCGCTTATACACAGTTTAGATATTCTGGCCCCAAAAGCGTTTTTCTCTAAAATCGAAACTGCAGTTTGGCTAGATGTAACTAAACAATCACTTTTAGCAATCAAATATATGTAGATTTTCTTGATATACTGAAATACAAACTCGTTGCATATAAAAGATAATATTCACAAAATTCAAAAGAAAGACATTGATGTAGGCATAACTACAGCAGAATCATTGACATATATATAAATATATATATATATATATATATATATATATATAAATACAAATGTGCAGAAATGTAAGCAAATGACAATAAACATGCAAATAGTCAAGCAGACGTGCATAGGTACAGACACACACACACACACACACACACACGCACACACACACACACACACACACACACACACACACACACACACACACACACACACACACACATACACACACACACACACAAACATACGCACACATACACAAATGACTTTATTCAAGTGTATGTAATTCTTGCCTTACTTCTTTTGCATTTACTAACATCGAAACAGCAGTTATATTTTATGTAATCAAGCTGTGGTTTTTGGCTACATAACAATTTTCTTGCCTGCTAGAATGCAAATCCCGTGTTTTTTAACGTTCAATGTATTTTTCGTTCGATGTTGGCGTTGTAAAACCGTAGATATTTGTTTTGAATATGGATCTTATTCTGTATAATGATAAAATCTATCCACTGAAATACTTAGTTAAGCACAAACACGTAGATACAAACACACACACACACACACACACACACACACACACACACACACACACACACACACACACACACACACACACACACACACACACACACACACACACATACAAACACACACACACACACACACACACACACACATACATACATACATACATACATACACACACACACACACACACACACACACACACACACACACTCGCATTCGCGCGCGCGACTTAACGGCGCAGTGGTAGTGATCAAGGCTGCCACTAAGGCGGTCCGGGTTCGAATCCCACACAGGGCTAAAATTTCAGTACTGCTGCGTCGCGAGTCGTTACTCCAACTCTCGTGGGCGGGGAGTTGGGTGTGTGGGTGCGTGTAAGGTCACAGCATTATCCATAGATCGATCATATATGAGCTCTGAGCTCTCTTCCGGGAGGGAAATAGTTGTCGATCAGGATTCCAACACGTGATCCAGGAACATGGTGAATCACACAAACACGCCTATACAAATACACGAGCATATCATAAACAATACTCGTTTAAATATGTATAAATAATTGAATTTGAAATTGTACTTTCTCTGCATAACGTAAATTTAATTTTGATGACCAAATTACGGTCCAGTTTAATTTGGTGTTAACTAGAATAAATAGTAAGAAGCATTAAAGAAGTATTCATACGTGTTATAGCCTTTTGAATTACTATTCGAACATGACAAACAATTACCGTAGACTTTTGTCGTAAACTTTACGTTCATAGTGATCTAACTTTGTTCAATATTCGTGAAGAGTTGGAGTCCAGGAACTTTTTTTTTTTTTTTTTTTTTTAAGAATAGGAATAACAAAGCACATACTTGACTTGCTGTTTGAATTTTATTCGTACGTTTTGATCCTGTCCGGGGTTCGTCTTCAGGATAATACAGTGGAACCAATAGATTTTTTTTTAAGGAGCAAACCGGGTACACTGGGTTAGGTAACACCTATTAACTATTAAACTCTAGAAAATACATAAAGTAGAACACTATCACAGAAAGAGGTCGACGAGGTCGACTAAAACCCTCAAGTCCATATGTGATTGAACTACCCATCGCCCAGAATACAAGGGTACAAAACGTGTAATACAAAAATATATAAAAGTAGAGAAACCCATAAAGAAAATTCATTCGCCGTCGACGTTTAGCTACAACCAGTTGCCCACCAGCGTTTCGCCACTTGACCGGGAACTATTCGAGTGTTTTCCCTCCTACATGTTTTTTATTTTTTATTTTTTATTTTTATCTATGCTACTACATTCGGCATATTATCATAAAAACAAAATGTAAAATGAGCGTTTTATTAGTTTACACAATAGTTCTAACAATTTGATAGAATAGATAAATATATACATATTTCTATACAACAAATATTTTTATGAAATAGATCAAAATAAAGAACTGAAACATATGTATATATAAAAATGGAAACATCAGCTCATTTCATAGTTATGCGGTTCTGAGATATTTCAAAGAGTTTTTTCTATTCTTCCGTGTTCGATATATATATATATATATATATATATATTATATATATACATATGTATATATAATATATACATATATATATTATATTATATATATACACATACATACATACATACATACATACATATACCAAGGCCTTTTCCCCCTTACTAGGGAGGTAGCCAAAAAGGAAAAGGCATAAAATCATTCCCACCCATTCCATCCTTGAAAACACTCCACACCCCTCCACCCTCCTTCTTATCTTAGCACCTCCTAGATGACGGGTCATCCCTGCACCCTGTCCACTGCCCTGGGTCAGAAGCAGTGTCGCAAGACACAGCACATCCACAGCAAGGCCGCTTCATTAAATCGGCGACCCCCCTCTCCGTCCCCCCATGCATAAAAGGAGAAGACAGGGAGAAATCCCTTCGGGCTGCGTCAAATTTTGCTCACACATACTACCTCACCCCCCATCCCCCCGCCTATTCCACCTCATGCATCACAACATCATCCATATACAGCCATTCTCCATTCACCCCTGTCTTCTGTCCTCTCCCGTCCTTCCTCAACAGATATTCCCCTCTTCCCCAAAGCCCCCTTCACCCCATCCATCCACCTCATCCTAGGACGTCCCCTCATGTTCACTCCCTCCACATCTGCCTTCCATACCTCCTTTACTAGTCTTTCTTCACTCATTCTTTCCATGTGTCCAAACCATCCTAATACTCTTTCATCAACCCTATCTCCCAACTCCCTTTTCCACTCCTGTTCTCCTCCTCACCTCCTCATTTCTCACTCTATCCAGCCTAGTAACCCCCATCATACTTCTCAGACACCTCATCTCAAACACATTCAAACTCCTTCTCTCTTCCTCTCTTATGTTCCATGTTTCTGCCCCATACAGTGCTGTTGGCACAATCACTCCTTCATACAGTCTCCTCTTAGCATCCATTCCCAAATGTCTATTCCTCATTACACTCTTCAATCCACCAAGGCATTTACTCGCTTCTCTCAATCTACATTCTACCTCCACCTTCATTCCACCTTTTCCTGCCACATTTGCACCCATGTATCTAAAACTACCAACTTCCTCCAGTCGCTCTTCCTTAAGGCTCACTTCCAGTCTACTGCCACTTTCACCCCTTGTACATCTCATCACCTTACTTTTACCCACATTTATCTTTAGCTTTCTTCTATCACATACTCTCCCAAACTCTGTCACCAACTTCCTCAATCCCTCCTCCGATCCTGCCACAAGCGCAGTGTCGTCCGCAAACAACAGCTGGCTCACCTCCCACTTTTCTCCATTTTCTTTAACCATCTCCAATCCCTGACCCACTACCCTTGCATTTACCTCTCGCACTACCCTATCCATGTATAAGTTGAACAGCCAGGGTGACATAACGCATCCTTGACGAAGTCCCACCTTTACCTCGAACCACTCACTCTCTCCATATCTAATCCTGACACAAGCTCTACTACTCTCATAAAAACTCTTGACAGCTCCTAGAAGCTTTCTTCCTATCCCATATATCTGAATAACCTCCCACAGTGCCTTTCTGTCTACCCTATCGTAAACCTTTTCCAGATCCATAAAAGCCCAAAAAACATCCTTCCCCTTTCCTATAGCTTTCTCACATATCTGTCTTACCACAAAGATCTGATCTACACAACCTCTACCCGTCCTAAATCCACACTGTTCCTCACCAATTACTCCTTCTGTTCCTCTCCTAATCCTCTCAATCAAGATCCTCCCATAAACCTTCCCAACTACACTTAACAAGCTAATCCCTCTGAAACTACTACATTCACACTTGTCCCCTTTTCCTTTGTAAAGTGGAACTATACAGGCACTCCTCCAGTCCTCCGGCACTTTACCTTCTCTCCAGCAATCATCAAATAACCTCACCAGCCAGTCCACCATCACTGTACCTACTTTTTTTAAGACATTCTGCATGGCATCCATCCAGACCAGGTGCCTTACCTGCTTTCATCATCTTAACAACTGCCTTCACTTCATCCTTTCTTATTTCTCCTCCATTTTCCTCACTCATCACGGTCATTATCTTAGCATTTCCCACTGCAACTATCTTTCCCTCCCTATCCTCCTTCACATTTAGCAACTCCCTAAAATATTCTGCCCATCTTACCCTTACTGCCTTCTTTTCCATTATCATCTCTCCATCTGCACCTTTTACCTTTTCTTCTCTACTTGATTCGCCTTCTCTTCCTCTCATAATTTCTTTCCAAAACATATTTTTTATTATTTTTACAATTTTCTGTCATACTCTTACCCCACTTCACATCTGCTCTCCTCTTTGCCTCCTTTACCTTTTCCTTTACTTCTCTTTTCTATTCTTTGTACCTCTCATATGACTCCCTCGTCCTATTTTGTAACCAATCTATGAAAGTTCGCTTCTTCTCTTCTACAACCTTCTTTGTTTCCTCATCCCACCATTCACTACCCTTTCTTCTATTTCCTCCTGTCCTTCTTGTTCCACAGACCATCCTTGCACACTTTGTGACTCCCTCCTTGAACCATCCCCATTCCTCCTCCACACATAGCTCCACTCTATCCTTCACTCCCTCCCACTTCTCCTTCAGCTTCTTGTACTCCTTCTCCTTTTCTTTTTCATTTAAATAGTTCACTCTAAGCACCTCCCAACCTTTTGTCCCTTTCCTCTTTCTCCATCTATCCTCCACTCTCAACTTACCTTCCACCAAAAAATGATTTGATATTCCCCCAGCCTCTCCCCTTAGCACATGTACATCCTTAATTCTTCCTATCATAATCCTATTTACCACTATATAATCCATCAACGCTCTATCTACCACCCTTCCATCCACCACTTTCTCCCATGTGTATTTATGCTTAACTTTCTTCCAAAACACTGTATTTGCTATCATCAACTCTCTTTCTAGACACATTTCCACCATCAACTCTCCACTACGATTCTTTCCTGGAACTCCACATTTCCCAACCACTCCATCAATTGGACCATTTCCTACCCTAGCATTAAGGTCTCCCAGTACTATTACATTGACATTTCTCCCTAAATTCTCTATGCACTCATTTAAATCTATCCAAAAGGCCTCCTTTTCTTCTACACTCTTCTCACTGGCAGACCTATATGCACTTACAAAGTCCCACATCTCCTTTCCCAGTTTCACCTTCATCCACATTATCCTTGAGGAAACCTCCTTCTACTCCACTACACGTTTACATATCTCTTCACTTACTAGATTAGCCACCCCTTCCCTCCCTCGCCATCTTTTCACTCCTGATAACCTCCCACTTACACTCCCAAAGTTACACTCGCCCTTCCCTTTCAACTTAGTTTCACTCAAGGCCAACACATCCATCTTTCTTCTCACAAACATACTACTTATCTCTTCCCTTTTACTCTCATCTGTACCACATCCATGCACATTAAAAGACCCAAACCTTAGGGTGCTGGTCGGACAACTCCCAGACCCTCTTATGCCTTTACTTTTTCGTTTAGGAATGTCCCCTGTGGGGCTATAAGGAGAAGGATGCCTAGTCCCACTCCCCGTCCCTTTCTTCTCGCCTCCTACGATCCAAGTAGAAATACTTTGTGGCAGTATTCTTTTCCCCCAAAACATATGTATATATATATGTATATGTATATATATGCATATACATATGTATATGTATGTTTATATATATGCATATACATATGTATATGTATGTATATATATATGCATGTATATGTATGTATATATATATGCATATACATATATGTATATATATATGCATATACATATATGTATATGTATGTATATATATATAAATATATATATACATATACATATATATATACACATGTATGTATATATATACACATGTATGTATATATATACATATATATGTATATATATATATATATATGTGTGTGTGTGTGTGTGTGTGTGTGTGTGTGTGTGTGTGTGTGTGTGTGTGTGTGTGTGTGTGTTTACTTATTTATTTATTTATTTATGTAGCTGTTTATTTGCTTTTGTAATTTCATTAACGTTTGAATGAATTTCCATACGGTTGGGTGCTGAGCTCCGAGTTCGAAAGCAATGCTTCAATGAGCTACTTCAACATAATTGTTTGTGCGGTCTTCATCGTTTAAAGTTGTCTCATATTGGGACCATAAATCATGGGGAAACATAAGTTTCTTTCGACAACTACCACGCCTATTGTAGATACCAATATAATAAAATTCAAACCAATCTAGTAGTGGTTGCAGTTCTTGAGGCAAAAATTCTGCACGTGCTTCCGCGTAGGTATCAAGTTCAGAAAGTGGCACAAAAGCCAAAATAAGTATCATTTTGGCTTTTAATGCAAAGTCAGGGTCGGTATTGTTTTGGTGAGTTGCTGCAACAACAGAAACATCTGCTTATTTTGACTCCAGGAAAACATCCTCTAATACAGAGGTTCCCAAACTTTTTTTTTCAGTTTTAAAACTATACGTTCTAAGTTAACCTTAATCCTAATGCCGGGTACCGTAATGTTTTCTTGATTTTATTTTATTTTATTTTATTTTATTTCTATTTTATTTTATTTTATTTTATTTTATTTTATCTTATTTTATTTTATTTTGTTATTTTATGTTATTTTATGTTATTTTATTTTATTTTATTTTACTTTATTTTATTTTACTTTTATCTTATTCTATTCTATCTTATCTGTTTTTTTTTTTTTTTTTTTTTTTTTTTAACCCCTCCATTACCCCCGAAAATTTGTTACCTGCCCCCCAGGGGGTAATTCACTCACAGTTTGTGAACCACTAATAGCACCAATAGTTTCTTTCTCAAAGTCGCAATGGATATGCTATGGTCTTCAATTAGGTACAGTACTAATGTTTTAACCATCTCAAGCATACATATACAAGTTGAATGGTGCTTATTTGGTAGAAGCATATACAGGACTGATTAAACCCCACCAAGTTTTTTAGCCGAAATACAATATACCTGAGAGAATAAAACAGAGGTTATGTTGAACACACCGTCCATAAATCACATCGATTCCACTTAATGAATCCAGGATCCCCTTCCAAATATGATTATGCTATTATTCCCTTGACCACTATTAGCCAAAAGAAAAATTTCATCTGCTACGCTATCAGATTTATACATTTCATATGGAAATGGAAT
>NC_134802.1:30066287-30081287 GCF_046742065.1 Oratosquilla oratoria
CACTTATAAGCACATGCAAACACGCACTATCTATTTTTCTATATCTATCTATCTATCTATCTATCTATCTATCTATCTATCTATCTATCTATCTATCTATCTATATATCTATGTCTGTCTGTCTGTCTATCTATCTATCTATCTATCTATCTGTCTGTCTGTCTATCTATCTACTCTATCTATCTATCTATCTATCTATCTATCTATCTATCTATCTATCTGTCTGTCTGTGTCTGTCTGTATCTATCTACTCTATCTATCTACTCTATCTATCTATCTATCTATCTGTCTGTTTATCTTTCTATCTATCTATCTATCTATCTATCTATCTATCTGCCTATCTATCTATCTATCTATCTATCTATCTATTTGTCTATCCAGCTATATAACAAGGGCTTTCCCTCTTGCACGTACTTTCTCACACCCTCCCCCCCATCCACCACTCTATTCTCCCTCTCATCTTATCCAGTACACCCACAACAAGGCCCCGTTATTTCATCGGCGACCCCCTCCCCTCCGTCACCATATGCAGAAAAAGAGAAGACTAAGAAATCCCTTTGGCCTGCGTCAAAATATCATTCATACATAATCACTCACTACTTCCCTATCCCCCTCCCTTTCCATTACTTGCATCATAGCATTACCTATATACACCCATTCTCCACTTACCCCTATATTCTGCCCTCTCTCTTCCTTGCTCAACAGACATTCTCCTTTTGCTCAACGCCCCTTTTATCCCATCCATCCATCTCATCCTCAGTCATCTCCTCAAGTTCTTTTCATCCATCTCTACCTTCCACACCTCTTCTACTCACCTTTCTTCACTCATCCTTTCCAGGTGTTCAAACTATCCCAAAACTCTTTCGTCAGCCCTATCTTCCATTTTCTTTTCCACCTTCACTATCCTCTTCACCTCCTCGATTCTCACTCTATCCAACCTTGTAATTGCTCTCATATTTCTTAGACATTCATCTCAAACACATTTATTCTTGTCCTTTCTGCCTCACTTAAATTCCAAGTCTCTTCCCCAGACAGTGCCGTCGGCACAATCACCCCTTCATATAATCTCATCTTTGCTTCCATTCCCAAATACCTATTCTTATGACATTTTTTAATGCCCCAAATCAAATCATCCAAGCAGTGTATTTCAGCCTCTGAGAAAGCAAATAAGATTCTGGGATTGATTGCGCGATCTTTTGATTTCAAAAGTCCATCACTCATTAACAAGCTATATAAATCGTTAGTTCGTCCACATTTGGAATATGCTGTTTCCGTATGGTCACCGAATCTCATTAAAGACATTGACAGACTGGAAAAAGTACAACGGCGAGCCACAAAACTGATTCCAAATATCAAAAATAAATCATACGAAAATCGACTTAAGCACATGAATCTGTTTTCCCTAAAAAAGCGTAGACTCAGAGGTGACTTGATACAGGTCTTTAAGATTTTAAAGGGAATTGACAACATCAAAAGTGACCAAATTTTCACATTGAATGAGAATCAGACAAGAAACAATGGTCTCAAACTGTCCGGAAATAGATTCAATTTGGAAGTAGGTAGAAACAACTTTGCCAACCGTGTAGTTAATGAATGGAATAAACTTCCTGCACAGGTAGTGCAATGTAGTTCAGTTCGAAGCTTTAAGAATCATTTAGATAAATACCTAAGTAAGATGCTGTAATTATTATAATTTATGTTATATTATTTGTTTTTGTTTTGTTATAATTTGTCTGTCTGATTTTCATTTATTATTAGTTATATGTCAATTTATTATCATTTACTATTTACCTGTTTGTTTGTTATTCAACTATACCAATGCATTTATTTATGTATTTTAATTGCTATTTACATTGTTATAGTTTTAATTTATTACTAATATGATTTTTTTTATTTATTTATTTTTTATTTTTTATTTTTATTTTTTTTTTTTGCATCCGACCTAGATATGGATCAAAAGGTCTCCTGTCGGCATGCTTTGCCTTTGTAATCCTTTGTACATTTACTTGCGTCTCTCAGTCTACAATATATCTTCACTTCTCCCTTTCCTGCCACATGAAACCCAAATACCTAAGGCTATCCATTTCCTCCAGCCTCTCTCATTTAAGACTTCCTTCCAAATTGCTGCCATTCTCTGACTTTGCACATCTCATCACGCTACTTTTACCCACTTTTACCTTCAACTTTCCCTATCACCTTTCCAAACTCCGTTAATAGCTCCCTTAACCCATCCTCTGACCCTGCCACAAACACAGTATCGTCAGGAAACAACAAATGACGTATTCCCCACTTCTCTCCATTGTCTTTAACTACAGTTCCGTTCTTACTACCCTTGTCTTTACCTCCTACACCATGTATACATTGAAAAGTCATGGTGACATGACAAATCTATCAAAATAAACATCATGTAACGACGAAGCCTTTATTAGTACGACATTTTGCTTGGTACAGCTTTTTCAAGTACATAGTCGTAATACACATGACTGAGATTATATGAGAGGAAGGTAGAGACCTGGGGAGGGAGGGAGAGAGGGGAGGGGGTCAATGAATATTAGGAAAGGTTAAAGAGAAGGTGGACCAAATGTCTGGGAATAGGAAAGGTTTATGATAAGATGGAACAATTGGCTGGGTGAAAGACATTAGCTCAAATTTGATGAACAAAAGGAAAAAGAAAATAAAAAAGGATAGAATTTGTTTACTAAGGGTGGACAACGACCTTAAGAGGGAAAATGGGGATTTTGGAGGGCAGCTAGGGATAGAAAAAAAAAATAATAAATAATAATAATAATCTACGGATCTTGGGCTCACGTACCAAAAGATCTGCATTTTCCCAGTCTATCAGGTGGTTGCTACTGTTCCTGTGTGCAACAAACACGTTGGTGGTGACACCATGGTGGACATTGTGTCGGTGTTCTCGGATCCGGGTTTTTCCATTGCGTGGTGTTTCCCCAATGTAAGATTTTTCACATCCCGAGCACGGAATCCGGTAAACTTTTGGTACATGGGTCCGACAAGATCCATAAAAGATTATTGGAGATAGGCATCGTACATAGAACCAACGAAATTAAACAATATAAGGGCATATTCAATATTTTAACCCGCCTAATTCCTGTAATACCAATTACAAAAAAAAAAAAAAAGTGAAGTTATCCTTAGTTGTCCTCCAAAATCTCACTTTTTCATCTCAAGGTCGTTGTCCACCCTCAGTAGACAATTGCTTACCCTTATATTAATCTTCTTTTTATTCCTCGGTTGTGAGCTAATGTCTTCCCCCTAGCAAATGAATCCATCATAACCTTAACTTTTCCTATTCCCAGACATTTAGTCCACCTTCTCCTTAATCTTTCCTATTATTCATTGACCCTCGCCTCTTCTCCCTCCCTCTTAGTCCATCAGGCGATTGCTACTGTTCTTGTGTGCAGCACACACGTTGGTGGTGACATCATGGCGGACATCGTATCAGTCTTCTCGGATCCGGGTTTTAGATCACATAATGTTTTCCCCAATGTAAGATTCTTTACATCCCGAACACAGAATTTGATCAACTTCTGGTGTATGAGCCAGACAAGATCCATAGAAAATGTTTGGAAGCAGCCATCATACAAGGAACCAACAGAAGGGAACAATATAAGGGCATATTCAATATCTTACTCCCACCTAATTTTTTTTAACATCTATTGCCAACAGAATTTTAAGTTATACCTCGTTGCCCTCCAAAATCCCACTTTTCCCTTTCAAGGTCGTTGTCCACCTTCAGTAGACAAACGTTCATTTTTCTTCTTTTCTTCTTCCTTTTGTTCCTTGGTTGTGAGCTAATGTCCTTCACCCAGCCAATTGTTCCATCTTACCCCCTTTCCTGTTCCCAGACATTTAGTCCACCTTCTCCTTAACCTTTCCTAGTTTTCATTATTACAAAGGATTACAAAGGCGGAGCATGCCGACAGGAGACCTTTTGATCTATATCTAGGACAGATACGAAAAAAAGTCATATTAATAATAAAACAATAAATAAAAACTATAATAATGTAAATAACAAATAAAATACATAAATAAATGCATAAGTATAGTTAGATAATAAACGAACAGGTAAATAGTAAATGATAATAAATTGACATATAACTAATAATTAATGAAAATCAAACAGACAAATGATAACAAAACAAAAACAAATAATATAAAATAAATTGCAATCATTACAGCATCTTGCTTAGGTGTTTATCTAAATTATTCTTAAAGCTTCGAACTGAACTACATTGCACTACCTGTGTAGGAAGTTTATTCCATTCATTAACTACACGGTTGGCAAAGTTGTTTCTACCTACTTCCAAATTGAATCTATTTCCGGACAGTTTGAGACCATTGTTTCTTGTCTGATGCTCATTCAATTTATATGACCCTCTCCTCCCCTCCCTCCTTCACCATGGCGAACATTGTATCGGTGTTATCGGATCCGGGTTTTTAGATCGCGTGATGTTTCCACAATGTAAGATTCTTTACATCCCGGGCACGGAATCCGATAAACATCTAGTACACGAGCCCGACAAGATCCATAAGAAATGAAACCATCATAATAAAACAATATAAGGTCATGTTCAATATCTTAACCAACCTAATTCCTTTAATACCCATTGCCAACAAAATTTTAAGTTATACCTAGTTGCCCCCCAAAATCAACCTTTTTTTCCTCTCAAGGTCGTTGTCCACCATCAGTAGACAATTGCTCACCCTTCTTATTTTCTTCTTTCTTTTGTTCCTTGATTGTGAGCCAATGTCCTTCACCCAGCCAGTTATCCATCTTAACCTTTCCTGTTCCCAGACATTTGGTTCACCTTCTCCATTGACCTCTATCCTTCCCTCCCTCCCCCTCCCCAACCCCTGGGGCTAGGGGGTGTAGTATAGAATATAGCCCCCGCCACGTCGGCTGCGTGTCGTAAGAGGCGACTAATGCCGATCCCCGGGCGGGGCTCTTGTTTCCCCGCACAGGGCTTCCTCTTAAACTTACTTTTCCACTCCTCTCTTCTCTTCCGCTTGCTGTTCCATCCCTCCGACTTAATTTTCAGCCGCCCCTCTCAGTAGCGGCAAAAGAAAGCCCTATGGCGATGGCTAGTGACGATGGGGACAGGAAAAGGTGATCTCTGGAAGCCTCTAGTCACGAACTACACATAGGCGGTGTGGGCAAGATAAATCGCTCTCGTATTGGGATCGAGGCAACAGCACGGTTCGGTAGCTACCCACATGACTGAGCAGCCCTACTCAGGATCCACTCTGCTCACCCCACATGGGGAGGGGGCTAGAAAAGGTGCCCCAAACATAGTTTGCCTCATAACCACCTGACTGGGGAACCGCCCCCAGTAAGGTCACCCTCACTGCGGTCAAGACAAACCCTCAAAAGAGAACCCTCCTAACGCTGACGACCTATGCATGACCAAGGATATGAGCAAGGCCTCTACTGGTTCTAGAGATGAAAGTCCACAGTCTTTCATCACACTGGAACCCTATTCCGCTAAACCACAGCGGAAAAATAGAAATAAAGAAAAGTCTTCACCGGGACACCAGGATGACAAAACAGGTGTCAAAAATGTAAACGAAAATTTAAGAGTCATATTCAGCCCTAATGTTGGTTTAGACTTAAATTATAAAGTTTGTTATGAGACAGCAAAGAATTTTGGACCTGTAGAACGAATGAAGTTAAAGGTTTCTTGTAATGAGCAGTTTTTTAATCTCTATATTACATATGAAAAGGCTTTTTCAGCCCGAGAAGTAATTGAATATATAAAGAAAAAGGAAGATGAAGACCTTATATTCTCAAGACAATCTAAATTACTGGATGTTAGAAATATTGATGATGAAGATGGTGATTTTATTCGTAAAATTTCTGAACCAAATGGCAAAGATCCAAAGAACAGGAAAATGCAAATTCCCATTTGGCATATCGCTACATATAAAGAGGGACAAAGTAATCTAATAAAGGCCTGGGAGAATCTGGAAGAATTTGTAGGATCCATTCCAGATGGAAATGTGAAAAAGTATGAAAAGAAAATATTAATTAAGGCAGTCAGCAAAAGTCAGGCTATTTTATTATCATCTTTTAAAGATCAACCTAGCAATGTTGTAGAGGCCATAACCCCTCATAAATCATTTAACACCGCTAGAGGGGTTGTATACTGCAAAGATTTGTGTGACTTTAATGAAGAAGAGATCCTTAGACGATGTCCTGATATTATATTAGCTGTAAAAAAAACTTAAAGGAATTAATGGCGCCATACAGCTCACTTTTCATTCACCTTACCTTCCAGACTATGTAAAGATTAGTCGTTTAAATTTACAAGTTAAGAAATTTAAAGCACGACCTGGTCACATTAAGGAAAAATGTCCTAACAATGCACGATGTTATATATGTTCAGGTATGCATGCACTAGGTGAAACTTGTGAAAAAGAAAGGTTCTGTTTTCATTGTAGAGGTGGCCATTCACCAAATTGGCGTCACTGCCCAATCTACAAATTTGAAGGTGAAGTGCTAGAAACAGCAGCCAATGAGCACATCAGTTTTGCAGCTGCTAAATATAAGCTTAAAAGAAACAAAAATCCACTATTTACCTATGCAGATGCTGCCAAGAAGTCAAACAATGATCCTAACGTTCAATCTGAAATGAATAAAAGGGATGCCCCTGTTTCATTAGACAACACCTCTACAGTTCATAGCGAGAACACAATTGTAGTTCTACCCACCACCTCTTCCAAGCCTAGTGTCCTTCCAACAACCTCCTCACCTTCAGTCAAGCAAAAAACCAACATCTCGAAATCCAAAGATGGATTCTGGACCCCCCCTAGACCAAAGAAAGGTAAACCAGCTTCTCCTCAAAATTTTGTATTAGAAACATCTAATAAGTTTACTGCCCATGATCCTTTTGGACCATCACATTCTACTACACCTTTTAAAGATATGGCATCATCCAGCTCGTGCTGTGAATTGAATTTGGTAGGTGCAGACAACTCTAATCAGATGCAGAGTGGAACATCACATTTCAAAAGCAGTATTAAACCTTTGGGCTCTTCTGAAATGGAGATTTCTACTGACAGTAATTCCGGGGTTAGACGGGTAAGTACCTCTGAATTGAAAGGGAAAAAATTGAAAAATCTAACCCTCAAAAGAATAAACAAGACATAAAGAGAAAGACATTATCGCCTGATTCTAAAAGTAAAGATCAGGGCTCCAAGGTAAAGAGACTAAATTACAACTTCAAGTCTTTTAATAAAAATACCTCAGAATTCCAGTCCAAAGATAATTTGGCTGGATCCAAGAAAAAATAAATTATTTTCACATTCAACATCCTCCAATGGAACTGCCTGGGTCTTCGTACTCGAGCAGAGGAATTGAAAGTGCTGATGAAGGATAGTAATCCAGGTATCATTTGCCTCCAGGAAACAAAACTTGGAAATACATATATTAATCCTGGGTTGAATTACAATATTTACACCTCCACTCCTCCTGGAGACAGGGCACATGGATTAGCTGCAATTATAATAAATAAAGGCATTCAGCATGCAATTGTGAGATTAAATTCACCTCTTCAGGCTGTAGCAATTAAAGCTATATTGGGAAAATCAATTACTGTTTGTTCCATCTATCTGCCTGGTGCAGCTGGTTTCACTAATGTAGATCTACAGAACCTTATTAATCAGCTTCCTCCTCCATTCTTAATATTAGGAGATTTTAATGCGCACAATCCACTATGGGGTGGAAATGATCGAGATATGTATGGCAACATTGTTGAAAACATTTTGAATGCAAATGACATTATCCTTTATAATGATGGATCAATGACCTATCATAATATCCATACTAATACATATTCAGCCATTGATCTAAGCATAAGCTCATCGAATATTGCTATGGATTTTAATTGGTCAGTTGACAATTATTTGCATGGCAGCGATCATTACCCTATACATTTGAAATATACAGAAAATATCCCTACTTGCTCTCCACCCAAGTGGAAAGAGAAGGAGGCAGACTGGAATAACTATAGGCAGGTTTTACAAATAGATAGGGAATTTGATTCTTTTGACTCTCATTTGGAGGCTTATTCATACCTATCAGAGAAAATCATAAATAGTGCTGAAGAATCAATACCTCAAACAAGAAAACCAACCCCGAAGGCCTGCAGTTCCTTGGTGGGACAAGAAATGTAATGTTTTTCGTAAGATAACAAGAAAATGTTATAGGAGGTATAAAACCACTGGATCTCAAACATCCAAGATAATTTATCAGCGTGCATTGGCTAAGAAACGCCGATATTATAGAAAAGCTAAAAGAGAATCCTGGTTATATTATATCAATGGAATATCTTCAAAAACACCATCTCGATTTGTTTGGAGGAAGATTCGCAAACTTAGTGGAAAATTTATACCTTCACCTCTTCCAACTTTGAAAATAAACAACAATCTAATCACTGACCCTGGTGAGGTAGCGAACACTCTAGGGAAACATTTCTCAGATGTCTCGAGTCCAAACAATTATTCAGAAGAATTCCAACAAATAAGAAATTCTCAAGCTACCATAAATTTCGCATCCAACTCTTCTGAAGAGTATAATCTAGAGTTCTCTCTAGAAGAACTGCATAGTGCGTTGTCTTCAACTGAAGACACGTCTCCTGGAGAGGATAGAATTTTGTACTCGATGATACGCCAACTCCCTGCTGAAGCTAAGCTCTTTCTCTTGAAAATCATCAACAAAATATGGAAAACGGGGGCTTTACCTAGGAGCTGGAAAATTTCCATCGTCATTCCAGTTCAAAAACCTTTCAAAGACCCCTTTCAACCAACCAGCTATCGACCTATAGCACTGACTAGCTGCGTATGTAAATTAATGGAAAAAATGATAAACACTCGTCTGGTATGGTACTTGGAATCAAAGAATTTACTTTCTCCCCATCAATACGGATTCCGAAAAAACCGAAGTACCCTGGATCCTCTTTTAAAACTCTCTAATGAGATCCAACAAGGTTTTGCTACAAGCAAACAAACTATTGGAGTGTTTTTTGATATGGAGAAGGCTTATGACACCACTTGGCGACATGGTATACTTAAAAAGTTGTATAAAATAGGTGTAAGGGGAAATATGTTGAGATTTTTAAGTTCCTTTTTATCTAATCGGTATCTCAAAGTACGAGTGGGAAACACTTTATCATCATCCTTTTGTCAAGAGGAAGGGGTCCCACAAGGTAGCGTTTTAAGCGTTACTTGTTTTGCTGTTGCTATTAATGGGATAATGAACACACTTGGCCCCCGAGTTAAAGGGTCATTATTTGTTGATGACTTTGTCATATATGTTTCATCATATGATGCCCTTTCTGCATGTCATGACCTACAAAGATCTATAAATAATACATCAAAATGGGCCTTGAATAATGGTCTTAAATTTTCTACGACCAAGACTGTGGCAGTACGTTTTACCAGAGGTAGACGTCAGGAGGAAGTTCCAAATCTGATTTTAAATGGGGAAATTTTACCTTATGAGGATGAAGTTAAATTTTTAGGGTTAACATTTGATAAAAAACTAACTTGGGAAAGTCATATAGATAACTTGAAGCGAAAAGTAAGAAAATCTTTGGATATTTTGAAAGTCGTGTCCAGTTTTGATTGGGGGGCAGATAAAAAATCATTACTGCGTCTTTATGATGCTTTATGTCGCTCTAAGTTGGATTATGGTTGCCAAATATATTCTTCAGCATGTAAAACAAGACTGAAGGAACTGGATGTTATTCACAATATGGGTTTAAGGATCTGCTCTGGAGCATTCAGAACATCTCCTGTGGAGAGTATTTATGTAGACTGTCATCAGCTTCCTTTAGACCTTCGTCGGGAGGAGCTAGGTCTACGATATCTAGCAAGAATTAAAAGTTCTCCAGAGAATCCAACCTTCAAACTGATAAATCAGAACCTGTCAGTAAACTATAGAGCTAATACAAAGCCTCTCCATGTTCGTTCTAAAGATCAACTGGGAAATGGCAGTTTGCTTGATGAACATATCTTACCTGTTAAATATCCAGACAACCCTCCATGGCTGGTGCCACAAGTTGAACGTTGCTCAGTTAATATTGCCAAAAAGAATTCTCCTCCAGAAGTGGTTCGAGCAAAGTTCTTAGAACATGACCGACAGCATGTCAAAGATTTTAATTTTTTTACCGATGGCTCTAAATCGAATGAAGGTGTTGGTTGTGCAGTTGTCACCAGAGACCACTCGAGATTGGGACGGCTGTCCAATGCAGCGTCGTCATTCACAGCTGAACTAACAGGAATTGTCCATGCCTTAAAAGAAGCTTCATTAACTAAAGCTAAGAAATTTGTTATATATACAGATTCAAAAAGTGCCATAGATGTTGTATGCCAGTTCAATACTTCCCACCCGCTAGGACAAAAAGCACAAGAGTGGCTACAATTCATTCACTCCCGTCATAAATCTGTGTGTTTTGCTGGATCCCTTCCCATGTGGGAATAAGAGGGAATGAAATGGCTGATGAAGAAGCTAAGGAAGCTAGTAAGAAAAGCAGAATTGATGTGAGAAAATTGCCCCATTCTGATCTGTATAAACCTATCAAATCTTACATCAGACAGAAGTGGCAGGACCGTTGGTCTGATCCTCTTCTTGCCACTAACAGGAAATATAAAAGCATTAGGCCTAACACATCATACTGGCCTTCTGTGTTCCATGCTGATAGGAGAACCGAAATAGTCCTAAGTAGGTTGAGAATGGGTCATACCCATCTGACACATAAGTTCCTGTTAGAAGGATCAGATGCACCCGAGTGTGATTGTGGCAGTCCTCTGACAATTGGTCACATTCTGATGCACTGTCAGCTATATGCTAGAGCTCGACGTAAATACGGACTTGCTGGCAAGCCCATGCCAAATCTTTTAGGGGATGACGCAGATGTAGCTGGACTAGTTAAATTTTTAAAAGAAATTAATTTGTTTTATAAGCTCTAACTTTTATGTAAATATTATCTAGATCTTAATTTATCTTATGTATTCGTTAATTCATTATCATCATATATATGAATTTATTTTTTTCAAATTTGTAAATTCATTTTGGTTTTTATCCATTCAAATTTTTAAATTCATTTTGGTTTTTATTCATTCAAATTTTTAAATTCATTTTGATTTTTATTCATATGTATAGTCTTACTATGCAACTTATCTCTATTTTAAATTCATTCTATTAACATCTCATTAATTTCAATTTTCATAAATTCATTGTGGCGCTGAATGATCATTTTGGTCCCAGTGCCTGGCCGTCGGCCAAAAACTCATAAATCAAATCAAATCAAATCCCTCCCCCTCCCTCCTCCCCCCGTTCCCCCTTTTCCTCTTATCTAATCTCAATCATGTGTATTACATATATGCACATTAAAAATCCGTAACAAGCGAAACGTCTTACAAATAAAGGCTCAGTCATCACATGGTGTTTATTATGATGGACTTGTCGGCAATTGCCACTTTCATGCGATATGACACATCCCAGACGAAGTCATACCTTTACCTCACATCCAGTCACTCTCTCCGTTTGTAATTCTAACACAAGCTCTACTACTGTAAACATTCTGACTGGCCTTAATATCTTTCTCTCAATCCCATATATATGCAAAACTCCCACAGTGCCAATCTGTTTACCCCGTCATAATCCTTGTGTAAGTCCATAGAAGTCCAAAAAACCTATTATCTTTTGCTAAAGGTTTCTCATAAATGTTCTTTACCACAAAAATCTGATCCACGCATACCTTACCTTTCCTAAACCCAAACTGTTCCTCACCAATTACTCCCTCTGTTCCTATTGCAATCTTCTCATTTGAAAACCTCCCATAAACCTTCCTAACTTCATAAACCTTCTCAACTTCACACAACAAAATGATCCCTCTGAAACTACTACACTCACATTTGTTCTCTTTTTCCGTGTAAACCGGAACTATACAGGCACTCCTCTAGTCGTCCGGGAATCTCCCCTCCATTAGACACACATTAAACAGCCTCACTAGCCCGTCCACTATTATTGTATCTCCCTTTTCATTAGATATACAGCATGACACCCATCTGATGCAGGTGCGTTACCTGCTCTCAACATTTTCAAAACTACTTTCACGTCATCTTTATATATATATATATATATATATATATATATATATATTATATACATATATATATATATATATATATATATATATATATATATATTATATATAATGTGTGTGTATATATAAATGCGCATAATTATATTTATATATATAATGTGTATATATATAAATGCGCATATATATATATAATATATATGTATATATATAATATATATGTATATATATAATATATGTGTATATATATATGTATATATATATGTGTATATATATATATTTATATATATATAATGTATATATATATATAATATATATGTATATGTATGTATGTATATATATATATATATATATATATATATATATATATATATATATATATATATATATATTAGTGAATTTAGGGAGCAGATTCTCTTCAATGCATTTTTTATTAAATAACACAGCAAACTTGTTCAAGTTGGTCTCTTCATCACCAAGAATTAAACAGGATAAAACAAATCTTAACTAATAGTGGCTTCCAGTTGAAAGACATTGACAAAGAAATAAAATTAAAATGGATTTAGTCAGCACCACCGTTTTAGATGAAAGTAGTAAATCCAATAACATTAGCCTTTACTACCAGAACACGATGTCTTCAGCTTATAAAAAAAATGAAAAGGTCCTGAAAGAAATAATAAAAAAGAATTGTAAACCTACAAAAGAAGGAGATAAGCTTAATTTGATAATTTATTACAGGAACCCCAGAACATCATCTCTAGTCATGAAGAATAAATTAGCAGCACAAAAGGATAAATTAAAACAGCAATGTTGTGTACAAATATACTTGTAATTTTAACAAAGACGGTGCGCTTTGTACAGACGAGTATATCGGGTACACAACACAAACACTTTCACAAAGACTCACGTACCACATGCAGAACGGGGTAATAAAATCACACATGACGAAATCCCACAAGAGCAACATATCAAAAGAACACCTAAACAAGAACACAATGATAATCGCCAGGAATTTTAATATGACAAAACTAAAATGCATGGAGGCTGTGATGATAAGAAACTATATGCCACTTATTAACATACAACAAAATATGTGCCGGACCCTAGAGTTGTGTGGGTCACGAGTAGCGGGCTGGAAAGGATGAACTGTCCTAATGTACCTATCTTTGTAATATATAAGTATGTAACTTTTCTGAATAAATTACCAGAAGATGCCTAATGCATAAGCGAAACATCGTAAAATGTGTGTGTGTGTGTGTGTGTGTGTGTGTGTGTGTGTGTGTGTGTGTGTGTGTGTGTGTGTGTGTGTGTGTGTGTGTGTGTGTGTGTGTGTGTGTGTGTGTGTGTGTATCCACCTCGGATCTGCTGCAGTCTCTGTCGAGACAGCCAGACACCACCCTACGGCAGTGAGCTCAGAGCTCCTTATTAGCCGATCTCTGGGTAGGTCTGAGACCACTCACACACCACACACCGGGACAGCAAGGTCACAACTCCTTGACTAACGTCCCGTACCTACTCGCTACTAGGTGAACAGGGGCTACACGTGAAAGGAGACAAACCCAACTTATCTCCGCCCGACCGGGGAATCGAACCCCGGTTCTCTGGCTTGTGAGGCCAGTGCTTTACCAATCCGCCACCGAGCCGTGTGTGTGTGGGGGGGGGTGTGCGTGTGTGTGTGTGTCATATATGAGCTCTGAGCTCTCTTTTGGGAGCAAAATAACTGTCAATCACGAGTATAACACGTGATCTAAGACCATGGTGAATGACACACGTGTACTCACATGCACACACATACACATACATGCAGGCACATGCACGTACATGGAAACACATCTACGTACATGGAAACACATGTACACATATGCATTCTCATGCAAACATACACAAACATATACGTATATACACACACATACACATGGACACATACAAGCATATACACATACACACACGTACATAAACATACACCCACATACACACAAATAGAACCTCACACACGCACATTCACGCACGTACACACACGCACAAACACTCTCATACACACACAAACAAACAACCAATTAATCATTCAGCCATCCGGAGTCCATTTCTAAACAAAGGATTCTTCCAACCTCATTTACGGGTAGCATGACTGCGAATTCTCCCACTACATCACTCGAACAAACGTTCCTATCTTGTCTGTCCTTCTTTTGGCAGGTCTTCCACCTACCACGCATTCCATTTTGTGTTGTGGTGTCATTACTTGCGCATCCGTTTCCCCAGACTTCTTATTTTCTTCCTATTTTTTTTTTTTGTATCTTTCCTTCCTTCCAATCTATTCTGTTCCCCATTCCTTTTTTTTTCCTTTAGTTCAATGATATTTCTAATGTTCTTTGTGCATTTTTAAGCTTTGATTCTATCACCATCATCAATTCTTACGTTATATATCCGTAGATCATAGGTGGAATTTAACATAAATTATAAACTTTTCGTCTCTGGCAGATAGACAATGAACGGTTCAGGATGTTTTTATGTTTTTTCAACATTTTTCCAAGAAGTTGTGTTCTGTCTCTCTACTTAGATTTTATGATATTCATTCCTTCAATAGCTATTCACTTTAACTTCTTCAGTATCCTCATTATTGATAATAATGACTTCCTCTTGAACTCCTGAGTTGAACATTATTTAGTTTTTGTTCGTGTTTTTATCAAATCTGTTTTGAGAATCTCCTTGTCAAGAGCACTAACTTACATTATATATATATATATATATATATATTTAGATATATATATATATATATATATATATATATGTATATATATATAAATATATATATATATATGTATATTGTCACGATATTACCCCTAGCCAGGTGACACAGTACCCCATCCGGGTTTCA
>NC_134802.1:30086287-30096287 GCF_046742065.1 Oratosquilla oratoria
ACAACAATTACTCCCAAATTTCATAGCGAATGAAATATTTTAGGTGGGTGTAATAATCATATTGGTTCGAATACCTTACAAAATTAACCAATCTATCACAAATAAATGAACTCGTATGTATTGCAAAATACATGTAATCATAAGAATCGTATAGAAGAAATATAACATACAAATTTGTTTCTTATACCATTCTAGAAAAGCTCAACTCATTTATAAATAAAGACAACTGTACCTTACACATTTTGCGCTACCGTTCGACTGCTTTGTTCAGCTTTTGGAGCCGTCAAATCAGGTCAGAGATGAAGGCACAAAAACAAAGACATAAATATGGCAAGAACATGAGAAGCTGAAGGTCTAGACCTGGAAACGTTGTGATGGAAATGATTCCGGGAATAAGAAAGCACGACCGAAGGACAAATAAATAAACACTCGAAAAAACAAAAGAGGAAAAATCCGAAAACAGAGTCTGCACCGCACACCGAAAATCGGATGTTGGGAATGCAATATTTTTTTTTTTTTTTCGTAAATACAGGCTATGGACCCCATTCCAGTAATACAAAACAACTCAGATATCTCTTGGTGGGGATCAAATACCAGTTCATATGGTTGCACCTTCAGGGATATTTATAAATGAGCTCCTTATCAACTGGTTTGTAGCTAGTAACGATAAGATATGAGACTCACGTTTCTTCTTAATATTTTCTACGTAGATGGGAAATTGAGAGGCTTACGCCAGGGTCCGCGTAGCTGCAGCTAAAGCTCTATTATGCGCTTAGACTATTGGATCAGTTAACACTTATTGCTGAGAATGGGAGAGGAGTGCGGGATTCGGACCCGCGACTAAGTAAATGCAAGACCAGCAAGCTTCTGATGATGCTATCTGAGCAATGTTTCGTTTTGCAATTAGATATATCTCAAACATATTGAAACTACGAAACATTTTCAAACATATTAAAACTGTCTCGGTACTATATGGAGTATGCATTTATAACTACGTTATTGTCAGAGTAAAATGTTCACCCTCCTACATTTTGGTAGAGGGTGAGTAGAACATAGATCGATTAAGCCCCTCTCGGTTAACAAGACTTTACCAATATGAGTAATGTCTGAATTAAGGATTTCATGAATAAGTTATAAAATCAATTTAGAAAGTGATTTTTTTTTTTTTTTTTTTTTTACAAAGGACTGTGTCGGTCCCTGAATCTAAAACAGCTTGGGACTTTCTCTTTATTTCTATTTTATTTTATTCTTGTTTTCTTATAGTCACATTATAACTTTTGTCTTCTTTTTCTGTAATCTCAAGAAGCAAAGCAAGTTGTTACCCATTATTCTTTGACTTGAAATCAGGCTATAGAGGAAAATAGATCAATATTATAGCGTTACAAAAGAACATTTGTTATGTCATTACATAAAAGAGATCAGGATGTCTTTTTCCCACCATCTATTCAAGTGCTACATAATCTAAATTTCACTCGCTTCAAACCAGTCATAATATTTCTAATCTCATAAACTATAGAGAGATAGTGTATAAAAATAGAAATACATAAGTTATGAACAAAAACAAATAAACAAACAAACAAACAAGCTCATGTCCTCAGGATTTAGATGTCTGATAATATGACAACCTTTTAGTTCGGTTCATAAATATCAACAACCATTCACTTCATATGCTTATAAAGATATTCCCTAATTAAACGTTATTTTGACATCAACGTATTAAGAATACCCAGAACAGGGACTAATGTGTTTTCCTCTTACTAATTACTACATAACTTTTACTCCGACTTTTATCTATTGTGTGGTTAGTAATTTCGAGATTCTAGAACGTATCTCTTTATACAAAGACACAATTGTCCAAATAATATTCTCAGAATTCAAAATCTACATTGCAACACAAAAATTTAGTTGCCACAACCTTCCCTTCAAGTTCATTTTTTTTTCCAATATTAATTTTGTGGATCTTTGATATAGTATATCATGACAATCATTTGTATATTTCTTCATAACGCTCCCCTGGGGGTATGATCGTACACGTGCCTGTCCCGCATTAGCTTAGATGTAGGTTTGAATACCGCACTTCTATCCGATTCTCAGCAACAATCCAAGCGCGTAGTGAATAGGTGAAATAGTGTACATACATACATATATATACATACATACATACATACATACATACATACATACATACATACATACATACATACATGCATACATACATACATACATACATACATACATGCATATATACATACATTCATACATGCATACATACATACATACATACATACATACATACATACATACATACATACATACATACATACATCCATGCATTCATACATACGTACATACATACATACATATGCAGTATACACATATACATACATACACATATACATATATGCATCCATACATATACATATATACACACTCGCACGCATATACACATACACAAACATACACGCACGCGTACAATCGCAATTAGAAAACACACACATGCACATACATATACACTCGTGCATACATCGTTATATTTTCTCGTGATATTTTGCCCCCTTTCCCCATCACATAAACACTTAGTGACTCCTATAACAATGCTTCCCTGTACACACTGCAACGCCTCTTTCCTAAATAAACCAAGCTTTCCATAAAACTCTCACCCCTTTTTATATAATTTTCCTTGACTTGGTTAAATGCAAAAAAAAAAAATTCCTCTTCATATCCTCTTCCTGGTATCTAATTACTCTTTATCATTTTTTTTTTTATCTTTTTAGTAAGCACCACTTTGTAAATATTTCCTAGAATACTGAACAAGTTTATTACTCTGTAACTTGTGTGTTCCTACCGAGTCGCCCTTCATTTCATAGTATGTAACAGAACGCGCTATTTTTCATGCATTCTAGAAAAAATATCATTATTTAATCTATATGCCTCTGTGACCCGTCTGTCATAAAAGAGCCTTTTTTTTTTGTGAATTTTCTTTTTCCAATATTTCATCTACCCCTCGAATTTTATTTTTCTTCATCGCCTCCCGTACGTCGACGCCTGAATCTTTGACCTGATCTTTCTCAAAGTCCCGTCAAATTAGACTTTCCTCTCTCGCCTCTTCAGAAACTTACATAATCTTACTTTTTCGCGCGAATCGTCGGATTCAAATTGGAATCGTGTGGTAGAGTCGATGAAAAACAAAAGATTCGTTTTTAACATCTTTGATCATACATGAGTTAGGTACTAGTACATTGCAATACAACAAGCAATGTTGTAAGGCGGGTATTGTATAACTTATTCTTGAGGAATACAAATTATATTGGCCTATATTCTTTAGTTCCTTTAGTACAACTCATACTCAGATTCCTATTTGTTTTCATTTTTATATTTTATCTGTTAGTAAACGATAACTGTTTTCACATTTTCTAATTGTATATTCCAGTCTAGTACAAGTCATAATAAAAAAAGTACCCAAATGAAGGAATTTTTTATTTTTTTTTTATTTTTTTAGTTTCTCTATTATGTATTGGTTGTTGACCATCACATACACGTTTACATTACGCTGTCAAAGGGCCATACATAATTCAGTCTTTCGTTCTTTCGTTCTTTCGTTCTTTCGTTCTTTCGTTCTTTCGTTCTTTTGTTCGCTCGTTCTTTCGTTCTTTCGTTCTTTTGTTCTTTCGTTCTTTTGTTCTTTCGTTCTTTCGTTCTTTCGTTCTTTCGTTCTTTCGTTCTTTCGTTCTTTCGTTCTTTCGTTCTTTCGTTCGTTCATCCGTTCATCCGTTCATTCGCTCAGTCGTTCAGTTGTTCACTCGTTCAGTCGTTATTTATTTGTTTTTCATGGTTACTTATGTTCTTGCTTATTTTTGTATCCTTGTGTGCATTCATTTATTTGTTTGTTTTTGTTTAAGTGCATTTTATTTTTGTTTTTTGTTTTTTATGTTATTTTCTATTCATTTATTTTGTAATGACACAGGTGCAATTTAACATAAGACCCAGCATTTGTGACCTGAGCATGACATTGAGCTGTTCTGCGTGTTCCACATATGTAAACGAAATATTAAAATCTCTCATATTTCCTCATCAAAGACACGCGGGGACATCTCAGCCACAACATCTATCTTTGCTTTTACTGGCCGAGTAATTTAAACCACCAAAGACTACGATCCTAAAGCAATAGAAAACGTTATATGAATGTCTTAGCGGAATTAATTGAAGTGTATTTTTCAGATAGCTGTCATGAGGCTGAAAGAGAAGTGCCACCAAAAGCAGTTTCTTTTTTCATTCTTCGTAATTTAATTAAGAAAATGTTCTTTTGAATATATAAAGACGTTCAAGGCACTTCCATATCAAGATCGAAAAATGTCTCAATTCTTCGTGGCATCAAAGGTTGTTTACTATGTGCTGGAGAAAGTAAAAAAAAAAAAAAAGTCTAACCCCTAACTCAATGATAGAAGGAAAATCTATCTTTTGTAGACTGATTTTTACAAACATACATTACTTAATGTTGTTTATTTGGTTACATATAGTGACCATCTATCCAGGGACATTTTTTCCATTTTAATGGTAGGCTTTTTTTTTGTTTTTGTTTTTTCTTTTTTTTAATGACGGACTCAAGCCATCAGTCAACTAACTATTCTTAGCTAGAAGCTAGTACTATAGTCGTTTAACATGACAACTGAAATAAGATACTATTCAAATAGAAACTCGAGAACAAAGATGCTTTGAGATCGTCACGCCAAGAGGCTTGTCACTGTGCTGTCTTTAACATGTATCGGGATAGAAGCGGTGGTCAATTCCAGCCCATAACGACAACAGCTTAACCTGTAAACTGAGCTTGGCAGGGTGAATAGCTGACAATAGTAGTGATTAGTTTCAGCGACATGCGAATCAAAAACAGATGCAACACGCGACTGGATACACTTGACAATCTTGATCCTCAGTTACTAATAACATTAACACTGGAATTACTCATAACCTAAGAGAAAAAAGAATTAAAAAAAGTATAACAACCTAGTTTATTTGGCTGCATATCTCTATTGTCACGATACGAAGGAAAAGGAAAAGCGTGATCATGTTTACTAAGTTCAAAGAAAAGAAATTACAATTGATGGTGAGAATCTTGATGAAGTTGAAGAGTATAATTATTTAGGCCAGATAGTGAAAGTTATAAAAGATCAGGATAATTAAATAAAAATATTTAATACAATTGGTTGTAAAGTGTTTGGTAAGTATAATAATATCCTGAGAGGCTCTCTACCATTATGTGTGAAACGTAAAGTTTACAATCAATACATTCTTCCAGCAATAATCTACGGGTGAGAGACTGAAACTGACGAAGGCGATGAAAAATAAAAAAATTATAATAATAATAAATAAGGACTGCACAGAGGAGAATCGAGAAATCAATGATAGGGATAACGCTGAGAGACCGAAAGAAAGCAAGTTGGGTGAGAGAGCAGACTAGAGTGAAGGATATTGTGCAGGCAGTAAATCAAAGGAAGTGAAATGGGCAGGTACGTTAGTGCGAAGAACTGATGAACGATGGAGCAATTGTATTAATGACTGCACGCCGCGAGATTGGAAGCGTGGAAGAGGGAGACCAGACAGAAGGTGGAGAGATGAGATCAAGAAGTTTGCAGGAGTGACGTGGCAGAGGATGGCGCAGTTGTGTGAATCGTGGAATGCTATGAAGGAGGCCTTTGTTCAGCAGTGGATTCAGGATGGCTGATTTGATCGATTGATTGATTGATCTATTTCCAACACATAACTCTATCTTATGATTTAAATATTCCCGCATTGTACTTACACATACTGAAACTACCTGCGAAACAGCGACAGTTTCACCTTTGCAGTTATTCCATGTACAAAATATGTACTTTTTTGCAATTGAATGCAATCTATGTTTGTGTACATTTTTTGCAACTTTGTACTCGCATTTTTTTTTTCAAGAGAATATTTTCATTATACTCTTCTGCACACACTATTGAACTACTGCATGAAGTTGCTTCCGCAGCTAAAATTCTTCTTTAGGGAAGTTCCAAGCGCATAATTCACATCTAAATGGAAGCTGCTACATATTTCTTGCCTGAGAGATTCTTCTTTGACTTCAGTTTTTCGGAAACCTGAAGCTCAAAGGACTTTCTTTGACTATGACTTTCTCTCATTTTCTACTTCTGCAAGGAGCTTTTTTTTTTTTTTGGCAAATAAGTCAGAGGAATTTTGGATATATTTTGTGTCATTACTTTTTTGTCTTCAATCAGCTTTGATGGTTTCTTGCTACACTTATTTTGTTTCAGATTAAATATCCTCAATTTTTACTGTACCTTCTAATTTTCAATTTTCCCTCTTCTTTGTCTATTTTCACTCTTCTTTTGTTTTATATATATTTTCATGATTCTTTTTTCTTCAGTTTTTTCATCTGACCACATCTTTCTTTATTTTACTTTTTATCTCATCTTTTTTTATTCTTCTTATTTTTCTTCATCATGACAGGATGCAGGGATGACACATCATCCAGGAGGTCCCAAGATAAGAGGGAGGGAGAAGGGTGGAGGGGGGTGGAAAGTATAGGAAATGGAATGGATGGGAGCGGTTTCTATGCCTTTTTCTTTTTGGCTACCCCCCGTGTAGGGGGAAAAAGCCTTTGGTATATGTATGTATGTATGTATGTATGTATGTACATCTTTCTTTAGCTTATATTTTTCTTTTGTCTCATCTTTCCTTGTTTTATTTTTTTCTTCTTTATCTTTCACAATATTTCCTTCAGTTTGATTTTTTCTGTTTGTAGTTAATATTTTCAGTTGTGAATAGCTTTAATAAATGTTTTTCATATTTTTCTCAAATAAAATTTTCTTTGTATTATTTTTTCTATTTTTTCATTTTTGTGAATCTTGATACGATATGTGGTGCTACAAACTAGGAAATTATTTGTTTTATTCTTAATCATGGAAGCTCGCTGGCTTAGTGGGTTAGGGCGTCGTTACTAGCGGCGAAGGTCAAGGTGAGGGTGATTCGAATCCTGCCACCGGCGAAGTCGAACCAAGGGCAGGGTTCATTCAATTTCAGGCTACAAAGTCTTCTGTTAAGGGCACCGTCCTAGCCTCCCGATAGTGTGTGTGGGGGGGGGGGAGTGTGTGACGTTAAACCATTTCATCATCATTCTTAATCATCCATCTTTACTATTGTTTATTAAAGCGTATATTTTTTGTACGTCTCCAAAATCCTTTTACCTGTGTTTTTGGTGCAATGCCTTGCCTGTTATAAATTCGTTGTTATTATAATCTGTCTCCTATTCCCACTTTACAACCAAATCTCTATTCCCAAGGAATGAACAGAAAGTTATGAAGAGATCAATGCTAAGAATAACGCTAACAGACGTGAACGGGACAAGTTGCGTAAGAGAATAGACTGGAGTGAATTTCTGTATAATGTAGAGGCACTAAAAGAACCCAGGATAAATTCGGGTTACAAGTGGCTTAATAGGATAGCAGAAGAAGCAAACGCGTCTCTGAATGGGCTTCGTGAAGTGACGAGAGTTGAAATAGAGTAAAGAAATAAGTTAGAGAAGTATATAGCAGAGGGTAACACAGTTGTGCGACTTACGAAAAAGGTTAAGCAAAGCCTTTGGTCATCCTTTCCTAAGCTTCCTTACTCCTTCATATTACCAGATGTTATAAACAGACCCAGAGGAACACCCAGAGGGAGACCTCGAATGAGATGGATGGACGGTGTGGATGCGGAGATGGACAGAAGAGGAATAAATAAAGGAACCTGGATGGAAGCAGCACAGGACCGAAGGGCATGGAGAGGATTGCTGTTGGCGGACCAGAATCTACCTGAGGTTCAAGATCATTTGGTCAATAATGAGCCTCATATGGCTGATGATTAAGTGACTGAACAATAGATTCTAATACTTTAAAAAGGTCACATACTTTGATAATTTGCTGTCATAAGGTCAAGATACATATATAGTATGATTTTAATGCATGGAGACTCTATAAATAATGATATCCAGTTCTAAATTTGAACAAAATTGTTTTGCGTGCAGTTCAACAGAATATATGCTATACATTATCTTATTAATTACTAAGTTTATTTATCTATTTGTTCTTGTGTTTCATTGTGTACGAGTTTTTTGGGTGACTCAAAGCTTTGGTAGCTTGGGGAATGTCCCCATATAGTAAAAGACTGACAACAAACACATATGCTCTACTCCTTTCTAAAAATACAAACACACACACACACACACACACACACACACACACACACACACACACACACACACACACACACACACACACACACACACACACACACACACACACACACACACACACACACACACACACACACACACACACACACACACACACACACACACACACACACACACACACACACACACACACAATCTCTGTCAGACATAATTCCATTCCAACCTTCGGGGAACGAAAGCCTTCAGAGTTTTCCGTACACCACTCAAAATTCCATCGCATGCATCTTTCTCCCTTTTCTACATTCACCAGCTGAATTTTACTCGTTCCTATCACATTTTCCAGCTCAGGCTCTTCCTCTCTTTCTATATTCTTCACAATATAACTCCTTTTTCACACGTGGACGGATCCGTACCCCCTTCATTGTTCCATTTCGTCAAAATAGTATAGAGTGAAGCTGGTCATATCCACCTTCCCGTGCCTTCGACCCTACGTTCCAGCGTGACGTAGCCCGTCCATGTTGAAATAAAATGGCAGGAACGCCAAGCGCCATGGAATCCTTTTATATACATTTTTCAAGACCGAGGAATACATCCCAAGCGCCACCTCTTCCCCTTTGCTGCAATAAAGGAACTTCAACTATTTCCTAACTACCGTTTAGCAAAGAGCAATCATATCAACATATGCGTAGAATTTAAACAAGTGTTGTACAAGTCCAAAGCGACTCGTATTCATTTCCCTTCGCAACGACACGTGCATCAGGTTAAAGGAGCTTAGATATATGATAAAGAAGGATTCACGCAACTCGACGATGCAACATTCAAGCTTTAAAGAAAAATATGCACAGACATTCGTAGTATGAATAAATACTTGCGTACACGTACGTATGCAAGTATGCATACTTTTATACATATATGAATATTTGTATACGTAGCCACATTCGTGGATTAGTGCACTTGTATATTCCTTTTGGTCAAGCAATTCCTTTTGACTGCCAAGAGACGATTTTGTTTAGTCAAAAGAATACGTTGACGCTGATCAAGATACACGTGTATAGACATACGAATATACATTTATATACATATATAGTTACATATATGCATACATTCATACATACACACATACATGCATATATGCACGCATATATACATGCATGCATACATATATGCACACATACATACATACATACATACATACATACATACATACATACATAAATACATGCATATATACATACATACATACATACATACATACATACATACATACATACATACATACATACATACATACATACATACATACAGACATACATGGATACATACATACATACATACATACACACGCATATTCACATGTACATATCCACGTACAAAAATACATACATACATAGATACATATATACATACACACATGTACAAACACACACACACACAGACACACACGGACACACGGACACACACACACACACACACACACACACACACACACACACACACACACACACACACACACACACACACACACACACACACACACACACACACACACACACACACACACACACACACACACACACACACACACACACACACCACGGTTGGACAGAGCAGTGGTAGCTTTCGCAACCGCTACCCCAGCGGTTCAAGTTCGAATCCTGCCCAGGGCTAAAATAATTTCAGTATCGCTGCGTTGCGGGTCGTTACTCCGGCTCTTATGGGTGAAGAGTTGTGTGTGTGTGTGTGTGTGTGTGTGTGTGTGTGTGTGTGTGTGTGTGTGTGTGTGTGTGTGTGTGT
>NC_134802.1:30101287-30103787 GCF_046742065.1 Oratosquilla oratoria
GAACAAGACTTGTAGGCATCGAGCTTAGATGAAATATATCAAGCGAAATTCTTTGGCTATTGGTTATTATAACACAATGCTTGATTAAAAAGCATAAGACCTAGATAATCCTTAAAAACAGAGGTACTAAATGAAAAAAGTAAACTAATTTTACAAACGGTTCATTACTACGTTGTAGAATTTTAATGAAATTACAAAGAAAAACATTTCAGACAAACACTTAGGCAAAGCCTTCCACCCCCCCCCCCTTCTCCCCTTTCTCCCCTCCCCCCAAAAAAAAATCGGATTTAAAAGCTCGGACTAAGGATTCGACGGTTTGGACGGCTTTCAAGATGTCTTCGATAGCTCACTAAGAAGAAACTGAAGGCATCGAGCTAAAGACGCCTAATGCTGATGACTTGAAGGCTCAGTCTCAAGAGCCTTGTGAGGCAACGGCGGGCGGACGCGAGGAAATGCTTAGTATTGGAGAGAAGAGGGCCGCCGAAGCGCAGGATTCAATTACATTGGAATGGATTGAAGTAAAGGAAACTATGAGCAAGGGTACACTGGATGTTTGAAATAGCAAAGGAAAGAGGATATTGTTTTAGTATTTAGAGATATTCAGGTCTTTATATTTTGTAATGAAAATTGATAAGATGACCATGAAGAGAGACATGTTGTGTAAAAATTAATTTTACTCGGCTGGATTTTTGTTATGGCAAAAGCAAAACGTTTATGGATACTCATTTTTTCAGGGATAGATTAGAATGTACTACAATTACGTTTAAATTTGAACGAAAGATAGATGATAAAATTTCGAGGTTCACTTGACTACATCATATTACATATAATATTTGAAATTCATATAATCAATTTAGAACGATGTATGTTTTCATGGCATTGCTTAACGCCCTCCATCACCTTTGCAATCGTGTCATTAAGCAAACCATGAAGATATAGATTGGCCTCCATTGATGAGGGAGAATTTGAAAGAAGGCGAGTTCATTCAACAGAGAACCTGATTACAAGCGTTTTCTTGTTCTAGAAGCATTATACATAAAAAGGAAAGTATTCCTCCATGAACTTACAAAATCCAAAGCAACCCATCTTCCCTTTTTCCAAGTCAGTAGAGCATAGATTTAGGATCACGGCTGATCTAATGGGTGGGGTTACGCATCCTTTCCCCTGATTGGCTGCACGGGTCAGCACCCTTGGTGTCTGTGATCCGCGTATTGTGTATAGATTCCCACCGCTTTATTTTATAGTTTTCGATGAACTGAAGATGCCCAGCCGTTAGGAGAAAGCTATGCAGTAAAACAAACAGAACCTTGCTTTTACTTCTACCTTTTGTTTTACCTAATCAATTAATTAAACAACTCAGTGCTATGCAAGCGTGTCAGCATAAGAAACGTGAAAAATATATGAATATGTGTATTTGTATGTGTATGTAATGCACGTGTAGATTTATTGTATGTATAAGAGTGTGTGTGTAGGTATAGGTGCACATGTATATGTATGTTTATAACAAATGTATATCATGCACACGTGCATGTGTATATATGAATTATGAATACATTCATTGGTATATTTGTATATACATGTACATGGTATATCTTACAAAGAACGACTACGTGCAAAGGAATGCCCTACAAGATAGACGTCAGTGAGATTCATTTCCTCCGCCGCCTATCATCAAAACCCATAAACTTCCTCGCATATATCTCGAGGTGCGGTCCCGTGGACCTACATAGTCTCCGGACTGGGTAGGAGATCTTTATCAACTTCGACTGTATTTCCTCCATCTCTCACAGGGAGAGGTGACGTGATTGTTGTGCTCTCTCTTCCACTACAGCCTATTTCTATACAATATTTTTGTTTAAGAGTTTTGTGAGAGGAACCAAAGACAGTTGCCAGCTGCCTTGAAACTGAGGGATTCCTGTCATTGAGTCCTAATGGGAAAATACATATATGTTTACATCTGTACGAGTATACGTATTTATAAACACACACAAATTTAGACAGACAGGCATGCACACACACAAAGTAACGCATAAGCACACACAAACACACAACTAACACGGTCGCCACCACTGCGGTCCGGGTTCGAGTCCCACCCAGAGTTGAAATATTTTCAGTATCGCTGCGCTGGGAGTCGTTATTCCAACTCTCGTGGGCGGGAAGTTGGCTATGTGTGTGCCTGTAAGGTCACGGCATTACCTATAGATCGGTCATATATGACCTCTGAGCTATTTTCCGGGAGGGAAATAGCTGACGATCACAAATCCAACACGTGATCCAAGGCCATGGTGAATGGTGGTGAATCACATGCGCGCGCACACACACACACGCACACACACACACACACACACACACACACACACACACACACACACACACACACACACACACACACACACACACACACACACACACACAGAGAGAGAGAGAGAGAGAGAGAGAGAGAGAGAGAGAGAGAGAGTTCTTGGTTCCAGCTTCAGCATGAGAAACATTTGTATTCATA
>NC_134802.1:30113787-30118787 GCF_046742065.1 Oratosquilla oratoria
AACAAAGCAGATGGAACAATATTGTGAAATATGAGTAAATTGCGTTCCTAAGAGAGCAAGAAAGTGATAGAAGGCAATGATATATACAAAAATATTATAAATGCGGCTAAGAAAGAATTGAAATGGTCAAACAAATGAGAACAAACCACTAAAACGTATAGTCGCATGAAATAAAGAAATTGGATAATACTTTAGACATTTTGAGGGTATAGGATAATTACATCCTCAGGGTAATAAGATAAGTTTGTTTATATACAATAATAAAAAAAAATGAAAATAGAACATATAGGAATATTATTTTCATGTGGTAAAAACATTTTTTTTAAGTGTACCTTTACTCATTTCTATTAGTTTTTTCATGTTGGTGAGAGATATTGAAGTTATGATTCTTTTTCTTCATGTCGAACTTTGTGTAATGTTTACAAATGCCGAACATATATTACATTTTTTGTAAGTGTACCTCTGCTCATCTCTATAAGTTTTTCATGTTGGTGAGAGATAATGAAGTTATGATTCGTTTTCTTCATGTCGAGCTTTGTGTAATGTTTAATAATGCCGAATTTATATTGTGTGTTGGTGAGGTCATCGGAATCGTGTTGACCTCGTATTTGGTTAGTTGTGGGTTTGAGTCCTTTACCTCTACGATTCCAGTAGTGACTGTTACCCGTCCCAACGTTTCAAGTACTTTAGGCAAAGGTGACGTTTTTGGATGCAACCAGTAACCTTCTCACTACCACCTTCTACTTTGTATTCTAATATCTATGTTTTTTTCCTTTGATTAGAGTATTTTATACAAAGGCAAAATAGATAAGAAAATATTTATATAATATTTATCATATGTTTATATAAAATAACTTAAATATATTAGCTACTCACGTGTATATTTTCTTGTTTCGTCGCAGCATTTTACGCCGAAAGCCCTGGTCAGCTTCTGTAGCAGAATTCCATTTAGTTAACACGAAGTTCAAATAGAAATTGACTCACCCTGACACAAAATTACCTGCAGTAGCAAACTTGAAACTTGAAACTCAAACACGAATACCATCATCGACCTATCCCGTCAGTGACTTTGCGTTCAGAAGCCTTCGAAATGTTAAAACAGTTTAATGATGCCATGTGACCCTCAGGACGTAAATAATATTGTTTATATAGCTAGTTCCAATAAAAAAAAACACTAATTTTTCTTCATCAAATTGCTGTTGCTATTTTATTTTTGTTTTCGGAGGGGGTACCCGATAATTTAGCTTCATCTGGATCCATTTACTACAACTTTTTAGTGATTTGATATATGTCAGTGCAATTTTGTTGCAAAGTATATCGTGGATGGCTTGGAAAAAAATGTTTCGAAAAGTTGTAATCATGTTATGTTGATCAAATTTTTAGGAGTGGTTCAGCTCGTTCTATTTGATCATTTTAATCATAATAAATGTCAAAGTATTTCGTCAATTAGTTGCTCACTTATATGTAGGAATGAATATAGTATTTATAAAAAGAAGCTTTGGATTTTTCTTATGAGGAGAGATATGTGTGAGAGAATCAAAGAATACTTTTGTCTTGATTCTTTATGGAAAGAAAATAGAAAGATAGATGGGTACTCTAGTCCCGTCGTACATCTTTATTCATTTTTTATGTAAAACACGTAGGGGAACGTGGTAACTGTATTCTTGTCCCTCACTAAGTCTTTTGTGTAAATCAAATGATACATAGAGACGCCCTCCTTGATAGCCCAATTGGTACAAACAGAATGAAATATTTAGTTTCTATTTCGTTTTTTTCTAAGAAACTTCAGCGAGAGAATATATTGCATTGGTCTCCTTCAGTAGAGACTGTCGACTTCAGAGGCTTCAGTCCGTATTGTACATTTTTCCTCTTGATTAGCCACGCGTTGTACAGATGCCCTACAAATTCTCTCCCATTATTCGAAAATATTTCGTCTAGAGAACTTAAGATTTGTTGCTTTTCTACGAACTTTTATAAATAGAAAAATCTTAACGTAGCTATGAACGCTAGTGTCTTCTCTTGTAACTAAAAAGTGATTTTTAGAATCTTTCTTAAGCGCTAAGAGTGCTTAACACTTGCCCCTTCCTTTAACATTTTTGCTAAATGACATATTTTCTTGTATATTTAAGACTTCTATATCCAAATGCTATTCATATTTTCTTTAAAAAAAAATCTTAATTAGGCTGCGTATAATATATAATTGATCACGATTTTTCTACCATGTCAGATCCATTTTGTAAATCTATGAATGGCTCAGCCCTTCATTGTTGTAATCTTGTGTTTATAATAAGGTGCTTTCCATACCAAATATAAGATTAAAGTTGTTACTTAAAGCCAATGCACTTATGGAGTGGATAGCAAGAGAAATGATATATATGGATTAAAAAGTAATTTGTGGAAAAAATATAAAGAGTGAAGAATGTGTATCATCCATAAGTGGGAGCATACATCACTTGGTGTGTGTTCTTTTGCACTTCATTATTATTCCCAACAATTCCACCGACTAAGCCTCAATGTGACCACCTTTCCCATTCCAAACAGTTCATGGTGAGATTGGTCGACTTGCTCTAGCTTCAAGCTCTGTGGGGATCCTCATAACGAAAATGAAAACCTTGATGCAGTACGAAAGAACAGACACAAATATCAAGAATGATATATGTAACAGATTTAAGCAAGAGTGCTTAGTTGAATACGTATATAGATGGTGATGCCATATTAAGATAAAACCAGAAGTAGATATACAGTATACATATATATATATATATATATACATATATATATATATATATATATATACATATATAATACATATACATATAATATATATATATATATACATATATATATGTATATATATATACATATACAGTATATACATACATATTATATATATATATATATTCATATATATATATACATATATATATATATATATTCATATACATATAGACATATATATATACATATATATATATATATATATATATATATATATATATATATATATGTATGTATATATATACACATATATACATATATATATATATATATATATATATATATATACATATATATATATATATATATATATATATATATCTATATGTGTGTGTGTGTGTGTGTGTGTGTGTGTGTGTGTGTGTGTGTGTGTGTGTGTGTGTGTGTGTGTGTGTGTGTGTGTAGGATCTATTAGATCATAGCTAGAGTTAAATTGATTATGGAAAACTCAACTTACACTAACTACTTTTTAAAGACGCAAAAATAAAAAATAAAATCATCTAAAAGCAAGTTGATGTTAGAAAAAAGAAAGAAATGGTTACTTGTTGAAGAAATTTGGCAATAAAATGAACAGATGACATCATTATACTTTGACAAGGGTATTATGGTTGTATATTGCCTTTTTAAGCCTTTTCTTGTGCTTCTGAAATGCAATTTTCTCTCGTAAGATTCATTCTTCTTTTCTTTGAATATCATTATAAAAAGATTATTCTGACAATTACATATTGGTTCATGTATGCTCATCTTATCAGTGAACGGTTCTTTCGAACAAAGAAGATTCTTACCACTCAACCATACTGTTCTTAGAGAGAATCAATTATCTGTTCTTTAATAATTAATCAGAGTTAGTGTGTATACATTGTGACGAATGTGGATAGGAGGTAAAGGGAACAATGGCTGAGGGAAATACTTTTATTCCTGACTAGTTTCGCCTGAGTGGCTTCTTCAGTGTTCCTCTGAAGAAGCCGCTTAGGCGAAACTAGTCAGGAATAAAAGTATTTCCCTCACCCCGTGTTCCCTTTACCTCCATCCAAAATCAGAGTTAGGATAAGCAAAACCTTATTATCTATACTTATAGAAGACCTAGATTTCCTAGTAATAGAAAAAAAGACTTAACTAAGCTCTTTAGCAATATGTAGATAATGGTTAATCATATTTTCTTCTTTAATATAAAATTCCACGAAGAGATCAATGAAAACACTTCTGATGAAAACAAATGCTTCATTTGTCATACACAGCTAAACCTCTTTGGTTTGAGTAAGGATTGAGGCTCAACAATGAACATTAGGCTTCAGCTTTGCGTTGTGGAAATATCTGCTTGTGGATTGCATTTCACGTGATCTGGATTATCCCTCTCCACTCACTCCTCTTTGCATATCTCCTCGGTAACATCAAATCTATATGACAACAGGTAGTTCTCGCTTAGGTTGGAAGCTTTCTATTTCCATTTCTAATTTTGTTTTGTTGTTATTTTGGGGGGCCGTGCGGTGCCCCAGTGGATACCGTATTGAACTAATGAGCAGGTGGTCGCAAGTTCGATGCCTGCGTGCTCCTTGTGTTTGTTCCCAATAGCCTTGTCCAGGCGCAGAATCAACTCATACATCAGCTAAAAAAAAAAAAAAAAAAAAAAAAAAGTGGCTTGCTGCAACTAGCAAGTCTCACCCTACCAGGGGTTTCTCACTTCCCACTTCGTGAGAGTGGGATTGTGAGTAGTTGAGTTTTATTATTATATTACCATGAAATTTATAAAGTGCATTGTCTTGGGCTTTCAATTGTTAGAAAACGAGTTAGTTAATCAATAGAAACTAATCAGTAAATGTATCCAAAAAGATATAAAAGAAAGAAAGAATTATATATGTCCATGTATAGATAAGTCGCTAGATAAATTATCATATAATCTGCATAGAACAAAGATATTCTGATAAGAATAGACAAAATTAACAATTTAACAAATATATGATTGAGAAAACAAGTGCGCCAACAAGGAAGTGGATCTAAATGGGCAAATGGGCAGGAAGATAGATGGGCAGATGAATAGATTGAGACATCAATGGATAGCTAATAAAAAAAAATAGACGAATAAATGCCGAATAAAACATGAAACTAACATCCTCGACTAATACTACATACATACATATACCAAAGGCTTTCTTCCCCCTTATACGGAAGGTAGCCAAAAAAACAAAGTCATAGAAACCACTCCCACCCATTCCATCGCCAAC
>NC_134802.1:30126287-30128787 GCF_046742065.1 Oratosquilla oratoria
CAGGGACACTCATATTGAACAGGATTTGAGAGGTGAAACAAAGAGGAACTCACACACACAGTAGTAGGACCCACCCCTAACTGGGAACTTCCTGATCGCGAACAGAAAATTCCTCATAGATATATAGGGTATCGTCATATTGACGGCGTGAACCATTGGGCACCCTGTATATAGAGACATTCACCGAATATGATGAATAAGGTGATCACCAGAGAAATATCTCACCAGAAACCAATTGGTACGGACGTGAGATTACTGCCAAAGCACTTTTATTTCAACCATGTATAATAAAACCAAAATAAAAATAGGCTTTCCTGTTGGATCATCGTTTCGTAAAGGTCCAACCACATTACCTTATGTGCTTACGGGCAGTGTGCCACCGAATGTGAGTAAGCATTGTCCAAGGAGATCTAAGTCTTGGACATTGAACAACATGAAGAAAATGAAGATCTGTACATACAACGTAAGAGCTCTCTCAGAAGACCATAGGCTGGAAAGTTTAATGGAAGAACTAAACAACATCAAGTTGGACATCGTAGGACTTAGTGAAGTCCGAAGAGTGGAAAAAAAAGGGATACAATTACAAAATGGTCGCCACCTGTTCTCCTATAGAGTTAAGGACAAAGAAAGATCTAGATGAGTAGGATTTTTGATATACCGAGAGGTTGCTGGAAACGTAATCAAATTCAGTAAATTATCGGACAAGGTAGCTTGGATTGTGATTAGGCTGTGTAAAAGGTACACTCTAAAAATAATTCAGGTTTATGCACCAACTTCACAGTGTACAGACAATGAAATTGAGTCCTTCTATGATGATTTAAGTCAGGTAATGGATCAATAAAATACTAACTACATGTTGGTAATAGGCGACTTTAATGCTAAAGTAGGGAAGAAGATGGAAGTTGAGTCGTGCATTGGGAAGTTTGGAGTAGGTGAAAGAATTGACAGAGGCGAGATGTTAGTCAAATTTGCTGAGGATACAGCATGAGGATAATGAACACTTTTTCCAAAAGCGTGTAGGTCGTAAATGGACGTAGAGAAGTCCCAATGGAACAGCAAAAGACGAAATAGACTTCATATTAGGAGATGAGAGCAAAAGAGTTAACAATGTTACGGTGATAAATAAAGTCAACATAGGTAGTGACCATAGAATGGTAGGTTGCACAGTTTTAAGAATGAAATTCAACTTTCCAAAGGTAAAGGATAATAATAAGAAATTTCAGTCAGAAAGTAAAAATAGATTCGAACCTCTAAGGACTAACGAGGACACAATCGTAGACATGAATTTAAATTTAGTGAATATCATTAGGGAACTGGCAGAGAAGGTAAGAAGTACAATAACTATTTGAGAAAAGAAATACTCCAAAGCTACAAATGACCTAATTAAAAAGAGTACCATGCAGATCGTAAGCAGGAGAGACGAAATAGAAAGAGTGGAACTAAACATGCTTTTCAACAAAAGACAGAGATCAAAGAAAAGAGAGACATGGATGAAATAGAGGTAACTAATCGGAAAGCAAAATTATTGAAGGAACTAAGCGCAGACATGCTATAGGAAGACAGAAAATGATAAGTTTGAAAGATAGAAATGGAAAAATCCTTAAATGCAGAGACATAATGAATGGTACAAAGAGTAAATACATTTTTCCAAGAACTTTACTCGTTAAAGACCGTAGTTGAGTCAGTATATTAATCTATAGACGTTAGTAGTGTACAAGACATTAAAAAGAAAGAAGTAGAATTTCCTCTAAAACTATGAAACGAGGAAAAGCAACTGGAGAAGATGGTATATGGATAGATCTGTTGAAAGACGTAAGGAAAGAGGATAATATTGAGCTAGCTCAGTTGTACACCCAGTGCTTACGTCAACAAAGCGTTCCTGAATCGTGTTGCAATGCTATAGTGATTTTGCTTTATGAAAAAGGAGACCAGAAGGACCTTTGCAACTATCGACCGATTAGCTCGCTATCAAATGTATATAAAGTTTTCTCCAGGGTTCTTACGAATAGGCTAAGTCAAGTTTTAGATGGAAAACAACCGAAAGAACGGGCAGGCTTTAGGAACGGATATTCGACTTTAGACCATTTGCAGGCGATAAACCAACTAGTCAAGAAAACAACAGAATACAATATACCTCTGTGTTTAGCTTTTATAGATTACGAGAAGGCCTTTGACTCGGCAGAACATGTACCAATACTAACCTTGCTACGCAAGCTGCGTAAAAAGGAACAGATCGTAAGAGTTCTACAAAAGATTTATGCGAAAGGTACAGCTATAATTCGACGACATAAAAATACAGAAAAGGTCAAGATCGAGAAAGGAGCAGAAGTCGATACAATTTTACTCAAATAGTCTACAGTTTGTTTGGAAGATATTTTAAGAAGATTTAGTTGGAAAGAGAAATGTTTGAAAATTTATAGCGAATATTTGAACCACCTAAGATTTGCGGATGACATTATTCTTATTTCAGAAAGAGTAGAAGACTTGAAAGATATGCTAA
>NC_134802.1:30133787-30158787 GCF_046742065.1 Oratosquilla oratoria
TTTCTTATTGTTTGATATCATAACGCAGAGAGCATTATGTATTCATGGATTTTTCTTTTTCTATTTAAGAACACCTAATGCTTTCTTATCGACAAATTATATACAAATATTAATGAAATGCAATCTAAGTTTTTGAATTTTTTATTCGTGTGCCAGTTATTGATGAAGATCATTTTCATTTTTGTTGAGTATTTAATTAATAAAATTACAATGGAAACAGACTTGTGAAAAGGTCATATTGATCATGAGATATTTACGACCTATAAAACATTAATATTACTATAAAAGAAAGGTTTGATATAAGAAAAGTTTGTCTTGTTAGAAAATGCATTTATTGACCAAAGGCATTCTAATAATGATCTCATGTCAAATGTTACTTTGCCTTAGTCTTACTGATCATCATTAGAGTTCTGCAGATCATATGACAATACATAAGCAGATGATTTATTTCCAATGGTCCTCTGTATCGATTCAATTTATGCAGATGGATTGTATCACATAAACTGTCTCACATTTTTTTTATTGCTAATATAAAGCCTTTGGCTCATCGTACGCGTCTCTAGTAGTTCTTGGAGTTCCAGAGAGAGTTTCGTCATCTGAGATTAACCAATGTAGACGTCAAGAAGTTAATCCTGCTTTGTTTAACTCTTATGTGTGCATACTCTCTCTAACACCAGGCAACTTACTCAAGGGAAGTCAATATTGATATCAAAGCGATAAACTTTTCTATACTACTTGGATATCTATGTTCCATCTGTACGTGTAGTCTAGGTTGGTTGCGCCAGGTAATTTAATTTACTTGAAGAACACTAATGCAAAGGTCTAGGGATAATGGTGGAGTAGGAGTTGTCGAACCACATAATCCAAGAAATATAACGAATCTACAGTGTGGGGCACAAGAAGAGGGACAAAATTATTTTATTACAGTTTGTACAAATGTAGGAATTTATTCAAGATTTTTTTCAAAAGAGGTTGAAAATATTTTAAAGTTTTATTGTCTAAAAGCATTTTTATATTAATGAATATTTAATCACTGTGATCAGTAATTGATGACATGTTCTATCCAGGCGCATCACTGCTAGATAACGTTCGCCACTCTGGCATTGAAATTGTTAACAACTCTCTCCTGATTTCTCTCTTGATGTTTTCTTTCAACCTGTCAGTTGTATCTGGGTTGTCCTCATACACTCTCTCATTCAAGTTACCCCAGAGAAAGTAGTCTGGCGGGCTCAGATCAGGGGAATAGGGCGGCCATGTATTGTCGGTCTTCCTCGAGATTAATCGGTCGCATGGAAAGTATTGCCCGAGGTATTGGGGAGTGCGATCAGCACAGTGAGGTGGTGCACCATTCTGTTGAAACATAACTGTGTTCATGTCACAACCACTTCTCTTTAATGCCGGAATGAGGTGTCTTCGGAGCATTTCGACGTATCGGTCTGCATTCACTGTCACCCAACGACCATCATAATCTAAAAAAAAAAAAAAGTATGGACCAAAAATATCATTCTTTCCAAGTGCACACCATAACGTTTTTTTTTTTTTCTACACTCAGAAGTGTTTTAATATATTCATAATGCTGTCCATTGGCCTAAAAACTGGAGTTTTTCTTATTGACATGTCCACTCAAATGGAAGTACGCCCCATTGCTGAAGAGAAGATAGTCCAAAAGTTGAAGGGCGTTTTCAGTACGCTCGCTTATCGTCTGGCCAAACTCGTAGCGTTCGGTCTTGTTTTCTTGAGTTTGCGCTTCAAGAATCTGCACATTATAGGGAAACAGTCTCAAGTCACTGTGGATAATTCGGAACCCAGATCTCCTGGAAATGTACACTTGCTCTGACAGCCATCTCGTGGAATTCCGAGGTGACTGTTCCTAGTAGTCCCTTCTTCTTTTTCTTCTTCTTTTTCTTCTTTATTTTCTTCCTTTTCTTCTTTTTTCTTCTTTCTCTTTTTCTTTTTCTTCTTTTTCTTCTTCTTTTTCTTCTGCTTTTTCTTCTGCTTTTTCTTCTTCTTCCTTTTCTTCTTCCTTTTCTTCTTTTTTCTTTTTTTCTTCTTTTTCTTTTTCTTTTTTTTTTCTTCTTCTCCTCTTCCTCCCCATTCTTCTCATTCTACTTCTACTTCTTCTTCATGAAGAGTATGAAGGAAATACATTAACAATTGCAGACCCCCTTGGGAGTTATACTCGTAGACCTGATAGGTTGAGAAAATAGTATCCTTGATATAGAAAGACCAAAGAACATGAATGCTTATATATATATATAATATATATATATATATATATATATATATATATAATATATATATATATGTGTGTGTGTGTGTGTGTGTGTGTGTGTGTGTGTGTGCATGTTTCCATATACACATGTGTATATATGTACACGCGTATATCTGTATGTCTATATTTACGTATACATGTACGTTTACATATACGCGTACACGCATTCTATTTCGTGGAATCCAAGGATGCCATCCATCGCTAACGGATATGTATGTGGGAAATGGAGATAGCTAGATGTACGTACGGACGCGCATACACACTCGCACACATACACACACAGACGTGCCCACACACATACAAGTACACACACACACACACACACACACACACACGCACACACACACACACACACACACACACACACACACACACACACACACACACACACACACACACACACACACACACACACCACAGACAAACGCACACACACGCATAAATACATGCACATATCCTCACATATGTACACAAACACATACATACATACATACATGCATACATACATACATACATACATACATACGTGCATGCATACACACACACGTACTAACATAAATACATATAAACATATACGTATACATACACACAGGCATGTATATATAGATTGTGATTTTTTAAATTGCCCAATATTATTACCTTAAAGATTGAATGGTACACATAAGAAAAATATGCCAGCAGTTTATTTATCATACTGAAATTATTTAACTGCTAATATGATAAGAAAAACTATTCAACGTACACCTTTCACCTAAATCGAATCGCGTTATGTCTCCTAAAATAATTTCCATGAGTTACGTGGCTATGATGCAGGGCTTAATCTAACCAGAAATCTAGTTTGTTTATTCAAAGAACTCCCCTTCATGTAAATTGAATCCTGTCATGCCGGTTATGCCTATTCTCCTGAAGAGGTGACTATCTATTTCCAAATTAACTAGATATGAAACTGGAAACTACACGTATTGTTTGAGCGTCCCCTACGAGAATAAACCCACTCTTAATCTAATTATAAATTTCACTCTAACGCCAGATTGGTCTTCTAGAAATTCCTTGCAGATAGAATTAAATCAATGATGACATTATTGACATGATGCCGTCGTCTACAAACCTTATTATGACAACGTACAGTTTTTTTTTTTTTTTTTATAATGTAACCGCAAAGATGTGTAAACTCGTTCAACAGTGCAATGACATTTTCGTAAATTCTGTTCCATAGAACACCAGACGGTTATAATCTCTCAAAGCGAAACTATATGCCTGGAGACTGCAGATGAATGAGCTTGCCAGGATAATCCTCGTGAGAGTGGAAGGTTGGTGAGGAGGGGGTGAGAGAGAAGGGGAGGCTATGGGGAATGAAAAGAGGAGAGGTTAGGCTTTGCTATGTCCCGACGCTTTTCACCGCCGGGTGATTGAATGGCTGTACGTGACCGTTTCCTTACAACAATGTTTAGCTTCTCCGTTTTACCTCAAGTTCCCTCCACATTCACCTGAATGAAACCGTCCGATATTAGCAAGAAAAACTATAAGTCACGTCACTGCAATGAATTGGTTTAGAAAAATTCAACGAGAAAGAACATTTGTTAGGCTTGAACAGAGTTATGTTCATCGTAATTCAGCTTCAGTTGAGGCTCCCGGCTCAACCTTCAATGTTGTCGTTATGCTGGAAAGGTTTACAATGTTACAATGCCTTTGGGTTCATAATGGGTTCGGATGCCAAATAATAAAAAGTCATGAAGTATTTGAAAGAGAAAAAAAGATAGCGTCAATTAAGTCCTCGTAAGGAAATATAAGTCTGATGACTGTTAGATTAATAGGATGAGGTTTTACATACTTTTATCATGAAAAATATTGCTATCATCAGAGATCATAGTTGACTTGAGTCATATGGAGAATTTAAGTACAGTGACTGAAAACAACGTTCATTTCTTTCTCATCACTTCGTCCATCCTATTAATTGGTTTGATTTAATAAGGATGCCATCTACAGAAGGGGAATGCTCACTGGCCGGGTGGCTTAGTGCGTTGCTACCCGACTAGAGGGCAGAAGTAGAGGCGTTTCGAGGGTGTTCGAGGCTGCGTGGAGGAATGAGTTCGTAGTAAAAACATTTTACATTTAGAGTCCTTTCTTAAAATACTCGGTCATGAGGCACCGTCCGCACTCTCTGAGAACTGGAGCTCATAACGTAAAACCAATTGAAATAATATTATGTATATAAGGATGATATAAAAGAATATCTGAGAGCCCTGAACACCGATCCAGCCAAAACAGAAGAACTTGCCGCAGATCGAAGAGGGTGTAGACACCAAGTCGAAGCGGCCAAGTGCCTCAATAGGCCTATAGTACCATGGGAGTGAGTGAGTGAGTGAGTGAGTGAGTGAGTGAGTGAGTGAGTGAGTGAGTGAGTGAGTGAGTGAGTGAGTGAGTGAGTGAGTGAGTGAGTGAGTGAGTGAGTGAGAAAGGGAGTGAGTGAGGATGTATCAACAATTTTTCTTTATACAAGCAGGCGATAGATTAAACCTGCAATGAGTTGTCAAAGTAGATTGTCGTAATTGTAAGTCATAAAATGTACAAACTTTATATTGTGGCTTGTTAGGAATTATCATCATTGTACGAGTGCATCCGAGGAAATTATCTGAAATTACCTTTACTGAAAGGTTTCTGGCTCATTATTTCAGATAGACTAAAATTGCGAGTTCCTAATAGTACATCTGGAAACATAAATTTTCCAACATGGCACCAGAACGTAATAGTATCAAAAGAGATTTGATTTGCATATAATTAGAAAAAGCCCTTACCAGTGTCTGGATATCACAAATAAATATGAGATTTCGCTCACTTGTTTGTTAATATCTACAACATTGTTTTTCTGTCTTTGTACCCAACACTTCGCCTGGCCTCCAGTGAAGCTGGAAAAAATAATTTACTCAAATGTATTACTCCCAGACGACTATTTGTAAAATTAAACAACACACATTACTGTTGCGACAATTATTGTCTACAACAGATGTCTTTATTATGGAAATGGAAACTACAACGAGTACATTAAGAAGAAATATTAGACCAAACAATAGCTAAAGTTAGAAAATAAAGAGGACATTTATTTTGTATAGGCTTGGAATTTAGTTACAAGTTTGAATACATTAAGAGAAAACATAACATTGTCGTACACAATTTCATCAATAAAATAGAATAAAAACATAATTTTCATTAAAAGCCAAGAAGATGAAATAGAAAACTTGCCATGATTAAGATATCTTCTTTTTCGTTGAGTGTCAAATTTACTTTTAACCTCTCCTAAATTATGAGATGTTGCTTTCAAGGACAGAAATGTCAGCAAGAACGATGCCAAAGAGGAAGAGAAGGTCAAAAGAGAGAGAAAAATTACCAAAAGGAATGAGAAGGTAATGAGAAACGAGACGGGGACGAGAACCAAAGAAGAGGAAAGTGAGAGCCATCGTAAGCTGTAAAATACTTTTAGAAAAAAAGAAAACTCAAAAGGAAGACGAAATATAAAGAAACAAGAATAAAGACACACAGGATCTAAGGCGAGATGAAAGTAATAATAAAAAAAATAAAGAAAGAACGACGAGTTGAAATGTAATGACAAGGAGGCATGATGATTTGCAGTTAAAAAGATGGCTGAAATAGAAAGAAAAATGGCGGAGAAAAGGGACTACGGATATACAAGAGAAAGCAGTAATGAAATGGTTAGAACACGGAATAAGATTGAGAGAGGAAGTTGATGACTAGCATGGAGGAAGGGGGCGGAATGCAAATGACACTAGATAAATGGCAAAGATAGGAGTAAGAAAGGAGAGGATCTTGAAATCTTTCGACTTTTGTCGCGGCTCTCTGTATCACAGATTTAGTGTTGCAAGAAGCTGAATGAGATCTCTTTGTAGTTAACTAGAAGAATATGTATAAAGTTTCTTATCGTCATGAAAAGTATAAATGAGATTGTCCCTTCAATATGGGATCCTAATCTTAGTCAAATAAAACTCTCGTATTAACAAATAAAATCTTCAAAACAAGCAACTATTGTGAAAAGTTTAATTGTTTTGAAAATAGAAAGCTCTGCAGATATCATGTCCACAAACACACATTGTCTATTTACTTAAAGAAACTCCCTTAAACTTAACACGTCCTTATCAGTTTCGACAACAATGACATTCCTGGTAGCTTTTGCTCTAGCCAAATAGATAAACAAATTAAAAAAATAAAGATTAACAGAAAAATGTGATTGACACAAAACCCTGCAAAGAAATTTTACGCAAAATCTAAATTTACAACGAAACTTTCGCATTAAAGTTTACGTACAAAATAGGAATGACTGCATATCAAAACAAGAATAAAAACTAAAGAATATATGGTATATTAAAAAAAAAAAAATGCTTACGGTGGTGACTACTTTACTATCATTGACCTAAGCGCAGGCGACAAAGCGTAGACTTCCTGTTACCGAATTAAAGTACAATATAAACTTCTTCTTTCTCACTCTAAACGCTGAGCTAGTACATCTAGAAGCAAGAGATAAGTTCAAACTGTGCTTCAGTTCAGAGGCAGGATGTCTGCCTTTGCCCTGTGCTGCGTCGTCTGTGTCGCCTGCTGCCTTTGCCCTGTGCTGCGTCGCCTGTGTTTCCTGCGGGTCAATTGGCACTTAAGCTATAAGTAACATTGTTCTTGGAAGCCATTAATGTACACAAAGAACATTGATTCTTTTAGCAGTGGAAATACAATTACACAGAATGCTAGACAATGCCTGGATCTGTAGAAATTCAATAAAGAGTACATTCGTTCAAATGCAGCCCTCTCCGTACGGTACAATCCATTACAGAGGCTGAAAAAGTATAAAAAAACAATAATATTGAAAAGCAAGGAAGAAACTAAAGGAATACTGCACATATATGATGCATATACGAGCTCATATACGCGTCCTCATATATATCAATACACGCACACACGCACACGTGCCTACATAAAGAAACACAATCACTTGCAAAAACGCAAAAACGCACACTGGCAAAAGGTTAAACAATGGATACGGAGTGAGTACGCCTAGAATATAGATAAGTATGATTAGGTAAAACAGACGCAAACGCGCGCGCGCACACACACACACACGCACACACACACACACACACACACACACGCTGCGTTTCGAGTCGTTACTCCAACTCTCGTGGGCGGGGAGTTGGGTGCGTGTGTGCGTGTAAGGGCAAAGCATTACCCGTAGATCGGTCATACGAGCTCTGAGCTCTCTTTCGGGAGGGAAAAAGCTGTAGATCACGAGTTCAACACGTGAACCAAAGACCATGGTGAATCACACACACACACACACACACACACGCACGCAGGTAAACACACACTCACACACACAGTCCCAAGAGCATGGAAGTTAGCTAACGTTACCCTCATACTGAAAAAGGGTGACAAAAAGAAGCCAATGAACTACAGGAAAATTGAAGGAAGCTATCATAAGAGATGCTACCGAGTACCATTTAGAAAGTAGTTGTTTGATAAATGATAGCCAGCATGGAATCAGACGGAAACATTCTTGCCTAACTAATATATTTGAATTCTACAACACTTATCACGAATTATGACAAAAAAAGCACACAAAAAACGAGAGATTTGATATATCTAGACTTTGCAAAGGCTTTTGAAACCGTTCCGTACGAAAGACTACTTGCTAAATTAGCTTGACACGGAATTTGTGGTAGCCTACTAAGCTAGACTAATAATTGATTAAACGATCGTAAACAGAGAGTTATTCTAAATGGCAAAACTTCTAGATGGAAAATATTACGAGTGGAGTTCCTCAGGGTTCCGTTCTTGGACCACTTCTATTCGTATTTATAAATCATATATTGACCATGTACTGAAATGTATTGTTTCTAAATTTGCTGATGATGCAAAACTGTACGGAATGGCAAATGGTCACTTAAATCAATTTCATATTCAAAAATATTGAGATTAACTACAGCAATTGTCTGAAAAGTGGCGAATAAAATTCAATACAATGAAACGTAAGGTTTTGCACATAGGTAATATAACAATAAGTACGACTACAAGTTATTTGGAAATTCTTTAACAAAAGTGTGTTGTGAAAAGGATCTCGGTGTAATCATCATTAATGATCTCAAATCATCTAAGCAGTGTATTTCCGCCTCAGAGAAAGCAAATAATGTTTTAGTAATGATTGCGCTACCTTTTTTTTTTTTAAAGTCCACCTGTCATTAACAAGCTATATAAATCGTTAGTTCGTCCACATATGGAATATGCTGTATTTGTATGGTCACCGAATCTCATTAAAGACATTGACTATATTTTATTTCATTGATTTATTTATCATTATTATTAATTCATTATCATTCTTCTGTTTGTTATTCATAATTATATAATAATTTATTCTAGCTACTTATTTGTTTATTTATTTATTTATTAGTGTGTTTACTTATTGATTTATTCATCTACTATTTTTTTTTCTTATCCGACCTAGTTATAGACTAAAAGGTCTCCTCTCGGCATGCTTTTTCTTTGTAATCCTTTGTAACATGAATATATTTGTGTGTATGTTTGTGTGTGTGTGATTCAACATGGTCTTGGATCAAGTGTTGGACTCGTGATCAATAGCTATTAACCTCCTGGATGACAGCTCAGAGCTCGTATGACCGATCTATGGGTAATACTGTGACCTTACACGCACACATACACACACAACTCCCCGCCCACGAGAGCTGGAGTAACACCCCGCAGCGCAGCGATAAGGAAATTTATTTTAGTCCTTGGCGGGAGCCGAACCCGGACCGCCGTAGTGGCAGGCGAGAACTCTAACCACAACGCCACGAGGTGTGTGTGTGTGTGTGTGTGTGTGTGTGTGTGTGTGTGTGTGTGTGTGTGTGTGTGTGTGTGTGTGTGTGTGTGTGTGTGTGTGTGTGTGTGTGTGTGTGTGTGTGTGTGTGTGTGTGTGTGTGTGTGTGTGTGTGTGTGTGTGTGTGTGTGTGTGTGTGTGTGTGTGTGTGTGTGTGTGTGTGTGTGTGTGTGTGTGTGTGTGTGGGTGTGGGTGTGCGTGCGTGCGTGCGTTAAAAATAAAATTCTCATTTGAAAAGAACAATTGTTTGCAGAGGTAAGAGGGAAAAGGTAAATAAAAAAAATAATGAAGAGTAAACCTAACAATCACAGGAATAAATTAAATAGAATGACATGTGATGGGTAGACATCTAGATAATTACCTTAGAATTGCAAAAGGAAACGAAAACCTCAGAAGAAACTATTTGTGGTACAAAGACAACATAAGTGGAAAGGAGTCTTGCGGTAGAGAAAATTTTGTTTTATTCTGCATCAAATACATTGTATTAACGTTGAAAGAACTAGGAGAATGAATAGGAAGAAAATCTTACTATAAGGAAATGAATGGACGAAGAAAAAATATTATCACAAGTGAGAAAAGCGTGTTGAATGATGAAGTTGGGAGACAAATGATTACATTTTATAAGATTATAAGATTCTGTAAAATCATATAAGATTCTAGAACGATTGTTTTGGTCTCAATTTTGTTCATGAAGTCATCAAATGATTTCATTCAGATTGCAGAAACAAGTGGTAACGGAAAAAGCTCTACAAACGCAAAGAGTCTTGAAAGAAAATGAATTATACTCGTCAAACAAAGAGAAACTAAAAGACTTATAAGAATATTATCAAAGAAAGTTGTTGAATGATTCTCTTGTCAAACAGAAAGTCCAAATCTTATAAAAACGCTATCCAAGAAATGAAAAACTAAAGCTAGACAAAACCATTTCAGGCGAAAATGATTTGGAGTTTGGAGACAAAGAGAGGTACAATGTTCCCAGATGTCCTTGGGAGAGCGGACATAAGCTCTAAGAAAAGAAGATAGGGAGTGTGAGGAAAAGGGTTGGGGTGGGGGCGATAGAAGGCAATCGCAGTGAAATGGAAAGAGGGATATAGGATAATACAAGTGACGAATCCATTTGCTAAATGCATTCGCAAAGGAGAATTGGAAAGACGGCATAGAAGAGACAACATGAAGCTCATGGGAGAAGGGAGAGAGAGAGAGGAAGAGACAGAGACAGACAGACAGACAGACAGATAGATAGACAGACAGACGGACAGAATCATAGAATGACAGACAGACAAACAGAATGACAGACAGACAGACAGACAGACAGACAGACAGACAGACAGACAGAATGACAGACAGACAGACAGAATGACAGACAAACAGAATGGCAGACAGACAGCCAGACACAGAATGACAGACAGACAAACAGAATGGCAGACAGACAAATAGACAGAGTGACAGACAAACAGACAGAATGACAGACAGACAGAATGGCAGACAGTATGACAGACAGACAGTAAGACAGACAGAGAGGGAGAGAGAGGGAGAGAGAGGGGGAGAGAGGGAGAGAGAGGGAGAGAGAGGCTGAGAGAGAGGGAGAGAGAGGGAGAGAGAGGGGGAGAGAGGGAGAGAGAGGGGGAGAGAGAGAGAGAGAGGGAGAGAGAGGGATAGAGAGAGGGAGGGGTAAGAGGTGAATGTAGAAGTGGGGAGCAATTACCTGATAATGAAAACTAAATAGGAAAGGAGTGAAAATGGGGGTAATAGAACGAAAGTGTGTAACGACCAAAGTTGGAAGCGAAGACCAAAAGTTTGGAAAGGAAAATGAAAATTATATTAAAAAAAAAAAATGAAAAGATAACATTTCCAAAGCGAAGAAATTTTGTTGACGTTGAGTGGACAGAAACAGGATCATAGTAGCTAAGATACGAGTGTAAAGTTAACTATTATTGTAAGAAAAAGACTATCATTGAAAGCTATGGACAAAACAAAGTAATTTTATGCCAAAATACAAAGAGTTCTACAAAATTTGAAAGTATTGAGTTCTTTTCTAAATGTACTAGAGTAATATAAAGTACTTTTGCTATTAGTAATCTCTTCAACTTCGATACTTTTTGTTATGAATAATAGAAATCTCCAATCTTGAAGTTACCAGTTGTCAGAAACATTTGTGAACTGAAATGTAGGATAGAAGAATGAAAACAGTCTACATTGAAAGAATTATAATCAACGAGACAAATAAGAAATACATCAGGGGGATGCATATATACGTGTGTATGTGTACGTGTGTATATGTATCTATACATATTTATATCTACACATATTACACACATACACACACACACACACACACACACACACACACACACACGCACACACACACGCGCACACACACACACACACACACACACACACACACACACACACACACACACACACACACACACACACACACACACACACACACACACACACACACACACACACACACACACACACACGCACGCACACGCACACGCACATATATATATATATACATATATATATATATATATATATATATATATATATATATATATATATATATATATATATATCCTAGCGCACATTTCAATAAGTTAGAAGAGCCCAGGCCAGCCAAGCCTTAATCTTACACTTAGAAAATTAACCGCAAGCATATTCAGAATTGCCAGAGGTATATCACCTGATTGAATATATAAACACCAGAATATAAAAAAAAAAAATCAAAATCAAAATGAATGAGCTGTGAGCCTAAGATAAAATACTTGCTTCTATAGATCGCTCTGTATCCAAGATAATCTTATATATTGATATCAATATACAGTATACTTACTTAGACCCAGTACCTTGCAGCTATGGTTTAGATATTTAGTAAAATCGTAGCCATGGCTTGGGTCTCCTGTATGAGAAGGCAGAAGCTGTAGGATGAGAAGTTCACATACCATCAGATCCATTGTGACAAGATTACAACAAATTCTTATTCGCAGCTTTACAAATTAACTCTACCTTATCAGATTGAATTGGTAAACCAAACGATGGTTATGTGTGACTATGTGCAATTTTTTTCCGTGTGATCATGTCATTAAATCAATATTAACTTACATTCGAAAAATTAGCATCCTTGTAACCTTTTTTTGTATGTGATATCTTGATAGCTGGACACAAAGATACAGAGAACTGTTAGTAATTTATTATGAAATAATAAACGAAATATTTTACTGACTCCCGTAACAAATTCTATCTTTTTTTTTTTTGGGGGGGGGGGTTGTTTTGTTTTGTTTTTTGTTTTCTTTTCTTCTCGTCTTAAGTTAAAACATTTTTAATAGGAACATTTGTTATAAAAATGACAAAAATATTGTTTTCCCAAACTATGTTGCATGGAACGTGTACACCTGAGGCATATACCTGTCATATTTCTATGGATTTTCAATTTTCTTTTTCTCCATTAAATCGACACTAGACCAAAATTACACCCCTGTGCTACCAGACCATTCCGGCAAAGCCTCTCACGGCACTGACCTGGTGTAACCCAGCTTTAGACGTATAATTTTAGAACCACGTTATTTTATCACGTGGGTAAAATAGTTAGTAGCGACGTTAGTATAACTCCTTTGTCATGTTGACGCCTTTTATATGTTTCAGTCAGGAATAACGTCAAACGAACTTATTCAACTAGGAGTAAAGTACCATGACAAAGCTCATTCAGAATTTATTTTGATTTATTTATTTAATTTATCTTATATATTGTATCCTGATTGATGTTAAAAAAATTCATTCAGGTGACAGTAAGGCCTCACGTCCGGGGAATTAATCCCAGATTATTTTGATTTTCTCTGAAGATTTCTAACTAAAGAAAGTAGGTACAAAATCGTTGCAGGAAATCAATATTTCCAAAGACGAAACTAAGACTACTTGCAATCAACTACTGTTACAACGGCAACATAGGATCGAGTTCTCATTGTAAACATGACTACTATTATATATGTTGTAGATTTATGATACATGTGGGAGGAAGGGAGAATGAAGAAAGACAACTAGAGAGGGAGTAGGGAGAGAAGGAGGGAGGAAGAGGGGAAGGAGGAAAGAAAAAGGGAGAGGGGATGATGGAGAAACAGGGAGAAAAAAGAGGGAGAAGGGGAAGCAACGAAAAATGAGGGAGAATATAGGGAAGTAGGGAGAAGGGGGGAGGAAGGGAGGGAGAAGGGAGAAAAGGGAATGAGACAGAAAGAGAGAGGGAGATGAAGTATGAGCGAGTGAGAGAGAAAAGGCGTGTACGTGTGTGTATGCGTGTGTGTGTGCGTGTTAGTGCTTGTGTGTGCATGTGTGTGCGTGTGTACGCGCACGTGTGTGTGTATGCGTGTGTGTGTATGCATGTGTGTGCGTGTGTGCATGTGTGTGTGTGTGTGTGTGTGTGTGTGTGTGTGTGTGTGTGTGTGTGTGTGTGTGTGTGTGTGTGTGTGTGTGTGTGTGTGTGTGTGTGTGCACGCGTGTGTGTTTTGCACGTGTAGGCGCGTGCATACACGTGTCCGGGCCGAGTGGGGGTAAGCGTCCTCGCGGCGAGTTTTTGTATGTGTGTGTGTGTGTGCGTGTGCGTGTGCGTGTGCGTGTGTGTGTGTGTGTGTGTGTGTGTGTGTGTGTGTGTGTGTGTGTGTGTGTGTGTGTGTGTGTGTGTGTGTGTGTGTGTGTGTGTGTGTGTGTGTATGCATGCGTGCGTGCGTGCGTGCGTGAATCCTCCCCTGTCTCTCTCACGGAAGTTTGGTCGGCTTGCACACGGGTGAGGCCTAAGCCCCAAAGGGAGTTGCGGAACACCAACACAAATTCAAAGTTGTCGGGAACATGTCAGATTTTCCCCGGCAGGGTAAGCTATTCTCTCAGTTCAGGTCGAATCAATCCTAGTTATAAAAAAGTACTAATTTAATGAACGAATAAGTAAAGGAACCAATGAGCTACTGCGTGAATATACAGACATGTGTATTGATATGGAAAGTAATGAGTAAGTTTGTCTACTCATTTATTTGATTTTATTTGTATTTACCTATTTTTACCTATTCTTGTATTGTATGTTTATTTATATATTCATTTATTTATTATTCTGTTTTATTTTCATCTATTTCATTTATCTATTTATTTATTCATCTATCTATTTGATTTTTGTTGTATTCAACTTTCTATTCTTATTTTATTATTATCTATTCATTTATCTATTTTCATTAATTTATTTATCTATACATTTATTCATTCATATTTTTTATTTGATTTTGTTGTGTTTGCTCAGTTTTGCACCTGGACGCAATATAGCAAAAGAAAATTAAATATTAATTCTCTAAATTATAATACATGAACGTAATATGCGATTTTCTTGGCGGAAATAAAAATAAAAAATACCTTGCTACAAGCAAATATACTAACGAACGAAGTCGCTAGCATAAGGTCGGGACGTCATCTTCTCTGTCGAGTGTTTGTCGTCTTCCCGGTCTAGTTGAAATGTCAATTACAAGGTGTACGGCCTCTGTACTTCCGGCAGTACCTCGCGAGGTACATATTCTTGAAGGAAAGCTATGGAGCTGAAATCCATGCATTCCTTGAAACTGCAAGAACCCTATATACCCTGCAATCTGAGAGAGTAATTGAACAGCCCGCCAACGTCTCTCACGACGACGACGACGACGAGGACGATCCGGATGACCTATAAATTGAGGTACCGATTTATTAAACACAGGTTAGGTTAGGTGAGGTGAGGTGAGGTGAGGTAAGGTAAGGTGAGGTGAGGTGAGGTAAGGTAAGGTAAGGTAAGGTAAGGTAAGGTAAGGTAAGGTAAGGTAAGGTAAGGTAAGGTAAGGTAAGGTTAGGTTAGGTTAGGTTAGGTTAGGTTAGTTTAGGTTAGACGAATTTATCATCCTTTCATTTCTTCGACGTCGGCATCTATCATAACAAACATGGCGTACCATTCGTCCGGCGCGACTTCGTTACTTACGAAATCTGTTTTAGCAACTTTTTGCTTTCAATTTCCGCCAAGAAAATTGCATATTACGTTGATACATTATAATTTACAAAATAAATAAATAATTTTCTATTGCTATATTGCGTCCAGGTGCAAAACTGAACATTTACCAATTTTGTTTTATTTTATTTTATTTTATTTTTTAAGGTCGCATGATAGAAAAGTTATTCCTCATAACACATATCTCGTAAGACCTCACTTTGCATGAAAGGGAAGGGAATGATAGAAAGTTGAGGAATCTATGCCATGATGCGTGTATCTGCGTCTGAAACCATCACCTCTGCCCCATGTGCTTGGACTGTTGGGGCAGATAACATAATCTACTGTGAGTGATGTGGGACCTGTACCTACAGTTAAGCGAATGTAAGATTTCCAAGCTTACGATTACGCCACCAAAGGTAGCAGAGAAGAGGATGCATATTATCCATCTGCAGCATGTCTACGGTCTCCTATGGTCATTTCTTAAAGCCTAAGAGAATCCCTTGGTTCCACTGCTGAGACCCACTGTTCTAATTCTCAGCCTTTAATGAGAATGGATTTGTTTACATATTTAATTCCTGCTAATGCCAAAGCTGGACTTCATTTGGACGGAATAGAAAGATTCACGTCTATCTTCATTTATTCACAACATTAAACAAACCAGTTAGAAGGTCACGACTCAGGACAAAAATATATAAATAAATAAATAAAATAGAAAAATAAAATGATAAGAAATAATCCAACAATTATTTATTGTTGTTCCTTAGCCACCTCAAGTTGATCCTAACGTTAAACAAAATCGCTAGGTATCTAGTATCAAACCTTAGTTTTTTGGTTTGTGGAACCATTAAGATTCTGAAGCCCACTGCAAGGCCGTATACTATTGGCCTAGAAAACCATAAGAACTCAAAATAAGATTATATATATATATATATATATATATATATATATATGTATATATATATATATGTGTGTGTGTATGTGTGTGTGTAGTTGTGTGTGAATGTGTGTGTGTGTGTGTGTGTGTGTGTGTGTGTGTGTGTTTAAGCGTGTGTGTGTGTGTGTGTGTGTTTAAGCATGTGTGTGTGTGTGTGTTTAAGCATGTGTGTGTGTGTGTGTTTAAGTATGTGTGTGTGTGTGTGTTTAAGTATGTGTGTGTGTAAGTGTGTGTGTGTATGTATGTGTGTTTGTATGTGTGTGAAAGTGTAATTGTGTGTGTGTATGTGTGTGTGTTTGTGCGTGTGTGTGAAAGTGTAATTGTGTGTGTGTAAATGTGTGTATAAATCTAACTGTGTGTGTCAATGTAAGTGGAGGTGGAAGTGTGTGTAACTGTGTAAGTACAAACGTGTGTGTTTGTAAGTTCATGGAGATGATGGGTGGGGTAGGTGTTGTAGTTTACTTTTCTTCAGCAGAGAACTTCTCGTTCTGCTCCCCTAAAAAAAAAACTATAAAAAAAAAAATAAATAAATAAAAATAAAAAAAAATAAATAAAAAAAAGCATAATGAATGACTGTAAAAGTAGGTGTCCTAATAGTTGTACAAGAAATAGGTTTTGTATTAATGCGTTGTTCCCATTCGAGGTATATATAGATATGACTGAAGGTGGAAGAAGCAGACGAGGAGTAATGGGAGAATTTCACTCTTTAACGTTTCGACCCGCAGGGTCTTTATCACAAAGCTTTGTGATCAATACCCTGCGGGTCGAAACGTTAAAGCGTGAAATTCTCCCATTATTCCTCGTCTGCTTCTTCCACCTTCAGTCTTATTTGTCATAATATAGTCAATATATAAATATCTTGCCTTGACTACGATAACCAATTAGTCATATTTGATATCAAGGGTTTGATATCTAATATTACACAGTACTATTTGCCACATGATATTCAATTTCCTATTTCCTCAGACTTCTATCGGTTTCTCCTTCCCCCTTTACATTTAATACGAAATTCTCTATGTAACAGCATTTCGTCCTTTCGTCTGCAATTTATACTGTATCAATATACATCTACGCCACATACCAAGTCGATGGGTAATTCTCTAGTTAATATGCATAATTACTGACTTTCATGATGATTGTTTAAGCACAAGCCAGAGTGGTAGATTACAAGTATAAAATATAAAGGACGACAAGCGATTTTTCTGTTCGTAGCAAATTTGAATGAAATAGATAACCAAGAAACTATCGTTTGCATCCTTGCTGTACCTTAAATAAGATGATTATTTAAGCACAGAAAACAGAGTTCTTTTATTTCCTATTGTCTATAGATAAGGATGTCGTCTCTGACATAAAACATTCCCACCCTTATTGTTATCTTTATCCTGATAGGAATAAATCCTGGAATAATAATATCTCTATTTTTTTTTTTTCTTTTTTTTTCATTTCAGAGCAAATCAAGAAAGATATTTCAACATCACCTTGTTGGAATCGAACCTTTCAAATCAGTGTAAGTGTGAATATCGAAACAAGTTGATGATATTTTCCCAAAACTCTCTGGCCGACCGGGTTAAAACGTCGCTACCTGCGACAAAGGTCGAGGTGGCCATGGTTAAAAAAACCGCAAGCGAGTTGAACCAAGGGTATGGTTCGTTAAATACCACGCTACAAAGTCCTCTGTAAAGGGAACCATTGAAGGCTCCTAATAGGTGAGGAATACGCGACGTTAAACCAATTCAATCAATTATTTCTGTTATCTTATTTTTAGGTCAGTATATTTGTTTGAAATATGACAAATAAATAAAGCATTATTACTGAATCAAATGTTATAGATTGGCTTTCTAATTAAATTGTTACCTCGACAGACAGATATGAAATATGTTTGTCTAGAGAAACATAATAGTCTAATAGCGGTAAATTAGAATCAAAAGTAAGAAGACTTCCATTACAGGCGAATGAGGAATCCAACATTATTAGTTTAGTTTTCACGGAAGGCTAGAGATACATTAAAAACTCAAATAAAAATATAAGAACTTCGTAAAACACCATCATTAGTTGGCGGAGTGAGAGTTACAGCCATTGTCACGGTACGAGAATTCAGGGGGTCATCCCACTTTGTACGTGCACATACGTATTTATGTGTATACTGTGTGTATATGTATGCGTGTGTGCATATTTGCATTAGTCTGTACGTGTGGATGTTCCTATGTGCATATATGTACGTGTACGTATATGTGTGTACGTTTGTGTACGAGTGTGTGTATATTTGTGAACAAGTATGCATGTATTACGTATGTATTTATGTGTATATTGTGTGTGTATGTATGCATGTGTGTATATTTGCATTAGTCTGTATGTGTGGATGTTCGTATGTGCCTATATGTACGTGTATATATATGTGTGTACGTTTGTGTACGAGTGTGTGTATATTTGTGAGCAAGTACGCATATATTACATATGTAAATGTATGTAGAGATGAATTTAGTATAGAAAAATTTAGGTGCGTAAGCGGACATAAAGAAAGAAGATAAGCACAAACTTAAGGTAAAGAGAATATTCTCAGGATATACCACAGCCACTCAAAGTATTATAAAGGAATATAGAAAATAGGTATACCAGATCCAAGCTTATTGCAGTGAGGGAAAGTGATATACGAGACGTTGCATGACAGGAATAACTAAGCCACAGTGAGTGACATAGACCTAATAAAACTAGAAATAAAGTGAGGGAGAGAAAAATCTTAAAGTGATTAAAAAAAAAAATCTAAAGAAGAAAAAAAAGGCTCTTGTGGCGTTAAGAGGTCAAGATCAATAGACAGAAAATGTTCCAAAGTGACGAGGATAAAGAGGACATGATATTAAGAATTTGTGATGAGGTAAAAACAGGGATGTCATATTATGAAATGAATAAAGACGGAGAATGATATAACGCTAAGCGATACTACAGAAGGATATGACTGCAAGATAAGAGAAACAGAATGCAATAGAGAACATGAAAAGTATGAGAAAAAGGAAAATATGAAATATTATTCTCCAGCAGGAGTAAAAATTATTTGTGAAAAAACATTTAAAGATGACAGAGTATAGGAAAGATGTTGCAATAGGAAAGGATTCTAAGGCAGGAATAATTATAAATGGCAGAAACCATGAAAAAAAAATCAGAGAAAGCCGGAAGAAAGAAATACGTTTCAAGAAACGAAAGGACAAAAGTATTCTGGGCTCGCAGCGGAATTATGTATTATAGGAGTAGCAATACAAAAGGACAGGATAGCAGCACAGAAAGATGGAGGAGAGCAGCAACCGTGGAAAGAATAAGAAGGAACGGAAAGAAAGAAATCGACCTTCAAGAACTGGAAGGCCAAAATGACGTAAGTCTGAAAGGGAAAAGAGGGCAAGAAGACAGGAAGAAAGAGACACGCACGAGCTTGAAAGAGATGGCATCGTCTAAAGACCATCAAGAGCTTTGGGTGCAACTTTGATCTCGGTGTGGTATCGATGGTGGTAGATGGAGGGGTGGTGGTCGATGACAGTGGTGCCAAGATAGTAGGCTTACTGGTGTTGGCATGCCAGGTTCTCTCTTTAACTGTATTTGTGTTGGTTAGAGCTAATAGGACCCATGGTAGTACAGTACTGATGATGGGATTAATTTCGAGCGGTAATGTCACTGGTGTTCATAGTTCGTGTTTTCTCTCTCTTAAATGGTATTTTGGGTACTTGGGTTGGTTTTGATGAGAGTCCATGTTGGTAAATACATTTATTGTGGGTTTTATGGAGAACAAGAAGTTAACGCTACTGACACGGTTATTGCTACTAGTGTTGAACATCCTACATAATATCAACGCGACAGTCCAACCATCGTAAACTGGGAATCTCAGACTCATGTTCACTCCATGAACATAGTGAAAGTCTCATACCTTTGGCTTTCTTAAGCACACAGAACAAGGATGGGGAATTCTGTTGCTGCTAAACGTCCCAGTGTGTATGTTATCAACCTTAATAAAAGTCCTGATGGATGCCACAAAACACTGGTACATAACCCTTGTGATGGAACGAGCCTAGGCTATCTTCGAGGTAGGAAGGCTGAAGACAATATAGAGTTAAGGTGATGCTTAATGTTATGTTAATGATACTGGTGATGGTTAGAGGACGCAGAAAGTGTCTTTGCGGTGCCACTTTGGTCCACGGATGATGACAGGGACACTGGTGGCGAAGAAGAAGGATTGACGAAAAACGAATAAAGAATGAAAGATAGAAGACGATAGACGTGCGAAAAGGAAAATACGAAAAACGAAGGATAGACAAAAGACTAAAGAAAGACGAACAAAAGAAAGGTGACCGACGAAAGGAGAAGGACGGACGATGGGTGAAAGAAAAATAACTAACGACGGGCGTAATAAAAACGACAGACGACAGATGACATACGATAAATGGCAGACGACGCAGGACGATAAAGACTAAAGAGACAGCAACTGCGATGGAAAGAATGAATCTACCGATTAATGATGGCATCTACAGCTAAGATAAAAAATAAAAAATAAAAAAATAACGTTGACGATGGCTACGTATAAAAAAACAAAGACAACTCTTCATTTCGAAGTACTAAGATGATTTGTCACTGAAAAGAATTTCTACCTCTAGATGAAGCTTTGATCCCATTGTAAAGAAGCTTTGAACCGATAGAGACAACACTCGTGATGCGCATCTGCTCTTTATTTTTTATTTATTTGTTTATTTATTTTTATTTCATAAAGTCGATGATGGGTCGCCTCCCCGCCTAGCCAGAGCTGTCGAGAGCCAACAGAGCAAGCGCAAGGTGGATCCCGTGACTTATGAGTTCAAGACGGCATTCTTTGGGCTACAGCACCGCCCACCAAAAGACCAAAAAAATCTTAACGTTATAATTTCTGATGCGATGATAAAGACTGATGATTCCTTTTTATCAAAGGATATCTAGCACTCCTTAAAAAAAAAAAAAAAAAAAAAAAAGACAGTGAACTATCATTGGTAATAGACTAAATGACATTGGAACTAGTCAAAATATTTCTGAGGCTTCCAAGAAGAAGCAGCAGCGTAATTAGCAAGAGATAATTAAGAAAGACAGGAAGCAAACAATGACTTTTCAAATAAATGACAATTAATGGCAATACGTCTTTAACTGAAGGTCAGAGATGATTAATGAAGAACTGGTTACGCTGGTTACAGTGACGTAATAGTGTTACTGAAGTAAAGATTCTTTTTTCTTAACCATTGGTCCTTGTCAGACTCGTTTCACACGTATCGACCACTGCCGGCCGCCGTTCACTACACGACGGCGTGCTTTCAAATAGGTGTCTATGGACGCTTTTACACGTGGTCATGTCCGTGACGTGAGAAAGCGTCCATAGATACGCATAGATATTTGGTAGGACGACGTTGTGTCGTGCACGGCACACAGCAAAAAATTGATACCTGTAAAACGAGTCTTACGGGTTCGCCATAATTATATGGAGTGGATGAGGACAAAAATACAATTTTGTATCTTTATATTACTTGCTTGTTGTAATCTTTCCCGTAGACATAATAGGATCATTACAATACTGATTTTTTTCTCGTCATATATGAGCCCGCGACATCGGTTTGAAAGTTCAATTGACTAAAAAAAAATAGATAAATAAAAGAAAAAAATAAACAGAAGAAGTAAAAAAAAAACAGAAAAAACGAAAAAGACAAAACAAGAAATACAAAAAAAAAAAATGAGGGTCTTGTCTTAAACAAAATAAAAAGTTTCAATAGAGTTTCTTAATGCCTTTGCAACGATGGCAATTTGTACAAATGCTTTTCTAGGTTTTGTTCAGCTGAGCCTAAGAGTCCGTGCAATTAGGGGTAAGACCATCTTGGCTAACCCTCTCTCTACAACGACGTGAACGCCTGCTTGCTCAGGCGAAACTCGCTCGTCTTGTACACAAGTTATACGAGAACAATTTCTCAGAGAGCATGAAGATAGTTCTTATGAGTGAGGTTTCCTGCTTGATTATATGTCTGCTTACAACGCACCAGATTTAAGTGAATCTTCGTCTTTGAAAAGAATACATACATATATATATATATGTATGTATATATATATAAATATGTATATATATATATATGTATATACATGTATATACATATATATATATACATATATATATATGTATATATATATAATATGTATATATATATATATATATATATGTATATATATATAATATGTATATATATACAATATATATATATATATATACATATATATATATAAATTAATCAAATCACCCATCCTGAGTCCACTGCTAAACAAAGGCCTCCTTTATAGTATTCCATGATTCACACGACTACACCAACCACTCCCTCGTTACTCCTGCAAACTTTTCAATCTCGTCTCTCCACCCTGTCTGGTCTCCCTCTTCCACGCTTTCAATCTCGCGGCGTCCACTCAGTAACACATTTCCTCTATCGCTCATCAGTCGTTCGCACTAACTTACCTGTCCAATTTCACTTCCTCTCTTTTACCATCTCTACAATATATTTCACTCTAGTTTGCTCTCTCACCCAATTTACTCTCTTTCGGATTTTCAGTGTTATTCCCATCATTGATCTCTCCATTCTCCTCTGTGCAGTCCTTAGTTTTGTTTCCATCGCCTTTGTCAGTTTTCAAGTCTCACACCCATAGATTATTGTTGGCAGAATGCATTGGTTATAAACTTTAAGTTTCAAATATGAAGATAGAGAGCCTCTCATGATTTTATTATACTTACCAAAGACTTTCCAACCAATTAAAATACGTCTTTTTTTCATTATCATGATCTTTAGTTACTTTTGCCATCTGGCCTAAATAATTATACTCTTCAACTTCTTCGATACTATCATAACAGTTATAATCTATTTACTTTGAACTTTCGTGTAGAACATTACCTTAGTTTTACTCTCATTTACTTTTAAAACTACTTTGAGGCTTTCCTTGTTCAGATCATTCAGCATATCTCGCAAATGTTCTGCTCTTTCTGAAATAAGAATAATGTCATCCGCAAATCGTATGTGGTTCAAATATTCGCTATTAATCTTCAAACCTTTCTTTTCCAAGCTCAATCATCTGAAAATGTCTTCCAAATAAGCTGTAAATAATTTGGGTGACATTATATCACATTGCAGTACCCCTTTCTCGATCTTGATCTTTTCTGTATCTTTATGTAGCGAATTGAAGCGGTACATTTTACATCAATCTTTTCTAAAACTCTTACGATTCATACATACATACGTATATATATATGTATATATATAAATATATATATATACATATATATATAATATATATACATATATATAAATATACATATATGTATATATATATACATATATATATGTATGTATGAATATATGTATATGTGTATATATATACACATACATGGATATATATATGAATATATATATATATATACATATATATATATATATATATATATTCCACTCCCCTCCACTCCCTCCCTCTTATCTTGGCACCTCCTGGATGATGGGTCATCCCTGCATCCTGTCCACTGCCCTGGGTCAGAAGCAGCAAGGCCGCTTCATAAATTCGGCGACCCCCCCTCTCTGTCCCCTCATGCAGAAAAGGAGAAGACGGAGAGAAATCCCTTCGGGCTGCGTAAATTTTTTCCTCATACATACTTCCTCACCCCCCATCCCCCACCCACTCCCTCTCATGCATCACAGCATCATCTATGCACAACCCCTCTCTATTTATCCCTATCTTCCGTCCTCTCCCGTCCTTCCTCCACAGACATTCCTCTCTTTTGTAATGCCCCTTTCACCCCATCCATCCATCTCATCCTAGGACGCCCCCTCATATTCACTCCCTCCACCTCTACCTTCCACACTTCTTTTACTAATCTTTCTTCACTCATTCTTTCCATTTATATGTTTGTTTTCTGTAATGTTTTTTGTACTTCCTATTTTCTCTGCCGATTACCTAATGATATTCACTAAATTCAAATTAGTATCTTCCACTGGCCTCCTTAGTTCTTAAAGCTTCGAATCTATTGTTAATTACCAACTATATTTCTTCTTCTGATCCTTAACCTTTCCAAGTCTTATTTTCTTTCTTAATTTCACCGAAATTATTTACAGCTTATTTGGAAGATATTTTCAGAATATTGAGTTGGGAAAAGAAAGGTTTAAAGATTAATGGCGAATATTTGAACCACTTAAGATTTACGTATGACATTATTTTTATTTCAGAAAAAGCAGAAGACTTGCAAGATATGCTGAGTGATCTAAACAATGAATGTCTCAAATAAGGTTTAAAAATGAATAAAGTTAAAACCAAAGTAATGTTCAACATGAAAGTTGAAAGTATTTAATGGTGATAGTCTTGAAGAAGATGAGGAGTGTAATTACTTAGGGTAGATGGTGAAAATGGTATATGTATATTATATATGTATAACATATATATATATATATGTATATATAAAATATATATATGTATATATATATGTATATATATTTATATATGTATATATATATATATATATATGCACATGTACATACATATATACGTATATACATACAAATATATATATGCGTGTGTGTGTGTGTGTGTATGTATGTATGTATATATATATATATATATACAATATATATATATGTATCTATGTATGTATATATGTATTTCTATATGTATATATAAATATATATATATATATATCTATATATATTATATATATATATATACATATTGTATACTTAGGGCGCAGGTTTTCTTTTATACACACTGAATTGAACACCACAGCATTTTCACAATTATTAATTTTCTTCTTAATATTTTCAAGTTTCCTCACTAAAGCTCTAATATTGGGAGGATGAGCGGAAATGAACTTTCCAATTTTCTTCATTTTAATTATTTGACTTTTCGACTGCAAGGAGTCATTTT
>NC_134802.1:30163787-30166287 GCF_046742065.1 Oratosquilla oratoria
CAGTGGCGCGGTTGGTAGAGTCTTCGACTGTCACTACGGCGGTCCGGGTTCGAATCATGTCCAGGCGTTTCGAGTTGTTGTTAACGAATCCAACTCTCGTGGGCGGGGAGTTAGGGGTCGGTGTTCGTGTAAGGTCACAGCATTACCCATAGATCGGTCATACGAGCTCTGAGCTCTCTTCCGGGAGGGAAATAGTTGTCGGTCACGAGTTCAACACGTGATCCAAGGACGAATACACACACACACACACACACACACACACACACACACACACACACACACACACACACACACACACACACACACACACACACACACACACACACACATATATATATATATATATATATATATGTATAATATATGTGTGTGTGTGTGTGTGTGTACATATATATATATGTATATATATACATATATATGTATATATGTATATATATACATATATATATATATATATACATATATATATATATACATATATATATATATATATATATATATATATATATATATATATATATAATATCAACAACCACAATGCAATTTAATTCTAAGCCTTCACCATCGGGAGATCCAATGGAGGCCGATACGCAGAAATTGAAATGCGATACTGCCAAAGACTCGAACCCTGCGATCCCACGACAAGTGCTGTAGTGACTTACTAATTACGCTATCAAGAGAGATATAAATTGAGCGCAACTTTTCTTGTATATTTGTATGCTCAAGTTACATACACATTCATGAATTTTTGCATTCAACCCATCTCCAGTATGATAGCACAATTGGAAGTATACGAACGCGGGAAAGTATTATTACAACACTGAATGGGTCCCAGTGATTAGAGATACATTTTAACATGCACAATGCAATATAATTCTAAGCCATCAACATCGAAAGATCCAATGGAGGCAACATGCAGAAATTGAAATGCGGTACTGCTAAGGACTCAAACCCGGCGATCACATGACAAATGTATCTCTAATTAGTGGGACCCATTCAGTGTTGTACAAATACTTTCCCGTGTTCGTATACTTCCAGTTGTACTATCATAGTGGAAATGGGTTGAACGCAAAATTTCATGTATGTGTATGTAACTCAAGCATACAAATATATAAGAAAAGTTGCGCTCAACTTATATCTCTCTTGATAGCGTAATTGGTGAGTCACTGCAGCATTTGTTTAAATATGTATGTATGTATGCATGCATATATATATATATACATATATATATATATGTATATATATAATATATATATATACATTTATATATTATATATGTATATATATGTGTGTGTATGTATATATATATACATATATATATGTATCTATACATATATATATATATATATGTATTCATATATATATATATGTATATATGTATATATATATATATATATATATACATTTATATATGTTTATATATGTATATATATGTGTGTGCATGTATATATATATACATATATATATGTATCTATACATATATATATATGTATACATATATATACATATATATGTATATATATATATGTATATATATATATATGTATGTATATATATATATATGTATATATATATGTATATATATGTATGTATATATATATATATGTATATATATATGTATATATATATAGATATGTATATATATATATAATATACATTTTGGTTTGATTTTGACGGCTTACAACATTCTTTTGTTTGGTAGCGTGGTTGAGAAAAAGCGACTAGCTGGGTCCTTTCTTTATTGATGAATGTCCAGCATGTGTCAAGCTCCAGGCATGATGACAGGGTTTTATATAGTGGAACTCGGATGAGTTGCAAACAATGAAATACATATAATGATTTAAATCACATGGAGCCAATCTGGCCTGACTAGAGTTGAGCTAAGGCTCAAATACTTTCTAGATTACATACATTAAATCCTAGCATTTGGAAGCTATACAATCTATATCTAAGAGGACATATAAATATTTAAATATCTATTACTAATACAATGTCTGGTATCATGTGTCGACCGTTGGAGTCGAAACGGCATCGTGGCTGGCTGGAAATCCGGAGATGATTGCTCTTTGACCCTGCTTGACCTGAGAAGTGAGGTCCTGCCCGGGATCGTGGCAGCAATGCTTTAGTGAGTTGCTAAACAGACCGGACCCGGCTCACCCAATTCAGTCTGCACAAGTAATAAATACAGATCCCATTGAAGAACCAACATTAGCTGAAATAAAGACTGTCATAAAGGAATTGAAAAATGGAAAAGCCCCAGGCTTTGATGAAGTACCGGAAGAACTGTAAAACATGTGGGAAAAGTGCCGGAACAAGAGATTCATAAGTTAATAAAAGAAATATGGAATATTGAAAGATTACCAGCAAAATGGCAAAAGGGGGTGAGTATTATAATTTATAAGAAAGGAAGCAAACTAGAGTGTACCAGCTACAGGGGGATATGCCTACTATGTGTGTTATACAAAACATACACAAGAATTCTATTGAAGCGGTTTAAACC
>NC_134802.1:30176287-30188787 GCF_046742065.1 Oratosquilla oratoria
ATAATTGCTTCAAAAATTATACAGTGTAAGAATATAACAAAAAGAAATATCATAGAGTCAGGAATTATCAAATACAATTATGACCAACTCATTAATAATAGTTTAGGATTATCTAAATAAGATCCATATATTGTCAATAATATAAATAGTACATATTTTAAAAGTTAATGTGATAATAATGATCTGTTTCCACGACCTCGCCGAGTGACCCAACTTGAGTTTACAGGCTTCGGAGAGGAGGGTAAATGTCTCTCTTGTCCTATTTATACTCTGTATCTCTACTTTTTTGTTCTCATGTTTCTGTACTCCTTGATAATGTGAATATATCACGAAAGCGCTCGGAATATGTGCGTTTTTCCACTTCCTAGTGGACTCTGCATATTTGTGATTCACGTGTGACTTGTGAAATTTGTGCATGTACATATATATATATGTATATATATATATATATCTATATATATATACATATGTGTGTGTGTGTGTGTGTGTGTGTGTGTGTGTGTGTGTGTGTGTGTGTGTGTGTGTGTGTGTGTGTGTGTGTGTGTGTGTGTGTGTGTTTGTTTGTGTGTGTGTGTGTATTCACCTCGGATCTGCTGCAGTCTCTATCGAGACAGCCAGACACCACCCTACGGCAGTGAGCTCAGAGCTCATTATTTGCCGATCTCTGGGTAGGTCTGAGACCACTCACACACCACACACCGGGACAGCAAGGTCACAACTCCTTGACTAACGTCCCGTACCTACTCACTGCTAGGTGAACAGGGGTTACACGTGAAAGGAGACAAACCCAACTTATCTCCGCCCGGCCGGGGAATCGAACCCCGGTTCTCTGGCTTGTGAGGCCAGTGCTTTACCAATCCGCCACCGATTGTGTGTGTGTGTGTGTGTGTGTGTGTGTGTGTGTGTGTGTGTGTGTGTGTGTGTGTGTGTGTGTGTGTGTGTGTGTGTGTGTGTGTGTGTGTATAAGTATATAACAGAGAGAAAGGAAGAGAAAGAGAAAGAAAGGAAATGAAAGAGAGAGGGAAAGACATTGTAAAAAGGTAGACCAATCTTAAAGAACATAATCTCCAATAGACTAAGGATAATTACATGGACCGACGGAAGGAAATAACAAGACCAGGGGACGCTCTGTATCGGGAAGATTCCATTAGGAAGCAAGTAGGCCTAATGTCAGAAGTGGTCCGGGATCTTCGGGAAATAGTTCGTCGAATTGGATGAGGGAGCACTGCTGCTAGAAGAAACCTAAGAGGAGAAAAAAGATAGTATGGCAAATCCAGGTAAAAAGGAGCTTGATAAAGAATGTTATGAAAACAAAAGGAAAAGCTTGGATGGAGAAAACAAAAAGGATTCCCGGTTAAGCAGGACCTAGATAATGTTACAAAAACAATAGAAAAAATTAGTTGGAGAAAAGAAAATTTATTTACCGAAGAAAGTCTTGGTGGAAGTAAAACATTCGCAGAAGGGACCAGGAAAGAGAATATGGCGTCACCATCAAAATAAAGACACTCGAAAAAAACAAAAAAAAACAGACCAGGTGGGGCTCAATTAACGTTGTACTGAAAAAATGTAGTTATACAAATTGACATCAGTAAATCAATAGACGAATAGATAATGTAGATAATAAGTAAGCAAATGTATGTATAGGTATATAAATAAAGAGATGAAAATTAGTGCATAAATGAATACGAAACATGTAAACAACTAAACGAATATACAAAAAACTAGAATATGAAATAAGAGAAATGAATAAATAAACACAAAGAAAATTAGAAGAAAAAAATGCGACAAGACGAAGTGTAAAGAGAGAAGATATTTAATTACAAAACGAGGCTTTGATAAATCATGAAGTAAGTAAGAAGGCATGAAGACAATCTATGAAACGTAAAAATTCAGGAAAAATAGAAAAGAAAAGAAAAAATAAACAGAAAAAGTGAAACGATTTGAAGCTTACGGTCGTACACGTAACAAAACATATCGTCTTTACCATATTTTTTTTCGAATAGCCTGGGTATGTGGCAGACACCATCGGTCATTTTGGTTGAACTAAGCTTGAGAAAATTTTCTTAAATAAAGTTTACAAGAATTCAATAAGAAATGAAAAAAGGAAAGCGTAACTGGATAATTGGGCAGTGGTCGGGATATAAGGATGACTGTCATCCTCAAGGGGCTAAGATGAGATGAGGGAAAGGGGGGTGGATGGGAGCGGTGGGTGCCTTTTGATTTGGCTACTTCCCTTATAAGGAGAAAATAGTCCTTTATATATAGATAGAAACCCTTGTAGTGATTTTTTTCTTAAAGTACAGTTTCTTTATTTGTCTATCTATAGATTTATTTAAGTATATCATTTACATATTTATTTGATTTTTTATTTATTTGCTTGTTTATTCGTTTAGTTGTTTACCCATGTTCTTATTTTTGTTTGTATGTTTGTTTGTGTTTTTTGTTTGTTTGCTTATTTGTTTGCTTGGTTGGTTGGTTGCTTTGTTGGTTGGTTTCTTGCCTTCTTGATTGCTTGTTTATCTTCATAGCATCACAAGGTGAACTTGTGTACCGAACGTGTGATGTGATGAAAATTTAATAAATAATAATTTAATAAAAAACGAATAATGCAAGGGAGAATCTATCTAAATAATAAAGTGACGATAATCTAAAAGAATTAGGGGAAAGGAAATGCCGAAGTCAATGAAATAAATGAATTATTAAGCTTAGCCTTTTTTATAATTAAGTAACAACAAAATAAAAGATCAACACATTATAAAATGTAAATGAGAACTCGCATTTACTACACAAAAGACGAAAGGGTACAACAGTGGACCTGCAAATAGGACGTTCTCTATAGATAAACAAAGAATAGGATAAAAGATGGAAAATGCTACCTGACAGAAACAGAGAGATTTTGGACGCAAAGGAAGATTGGATGACAAGATGGAATCTATGAAGGCTGACAGGATGCTTAAAGATCTGATCAGATCCCGGGAACGCTGACAAGAAGTCGGTCTGGTTGACAAGCGTGTCAGAAGAAAAAGGAGACTTGACCTTACAAGGAACGTCTTGTCAAAGGATAAAGACACTAATCTAGATACTCTTAGTTGAATAAAATCACAAGGCGACAGGGAGGGAATAGATGTATAAGAATGATCCTCCAAATCTCCGAGTTTGTTTGTTTTTTGTACCCATATGGATAAGTTTAGGAATCGTATTATAAAAATAGTAAATGTATATGCTTTATCTGAAAATAAAACTAATTTAGTGAAAATAGAATTTGTATGTCTCTAGACTCTACAGCAGCGTTTCTCAACCAGGGCTCCCCGAAACCCTAAGGTTCCGCAAAAGGTCCCTAAGGGTTCCGCGAGAACAAGTGAGATTGGCTAATGCACTTTTGATTCTTTATTTAATTTTATATACGTAATATAATTAAACACACACGACATATTCTGGGTTATTATGATAATTTAATATAGAGAACAAAAAATATAAAATAAATTTAAACGATATGGTATATATATATATATATATATATATATACATACACACATATATACATACACACATACACACATATTATTATTATTATTATTATTATTATTATTATTATTATTATTATCATTATCATTATTATTATTATTATTATTATTATTATTAATACATTATTATTATTATTAATATTATTATATTATTATTATTACTATTATTATTACTATTACTATTATGATTACTATTATGATTGATTACTATTATGATTGATTACTATTATGATTATTATTACTGTTGTTATTACTGTTGTTATTACTGTTGTTATTACTGTTGTTATTACTGTTGTTATTACTGTTGTTATTACTGTTGTTATTACTGTTGTTATTACTGTTGTTATTACTGTTGTTATTACTGTTGTTGTTGTTGTTGTTGTTGTTGTTGTTGTTGTTGTTGTTGTTGTTGTTGTTGTTGTTGTTGTTGTTGTTGTTGTTATTATTAATATTGTTGTTGTTATTATTAATATTGTTGTTATTATTAATATTGTTGTTGTTATTATTAATATTGTTGTTGTTATTATTAATATTGTTGTTATTATTAATATTGTTGTTGTTATTATTAATATTGTTGTTATTACTAATATTGTTGTTGTTATTACTAATATTGTTGTTGTTATTATTAATATTGTTGTTGTTATTATTAATATTGTTGTTGTTATTATTAATATTGTTGTTGTCGTTATTAATACTGTCGTTATTAATACTGCCGTTATTAATACTGTCGTTATTAATACTGTCGTTATTAATACTGTTATTAATACTGTTATTTATACTGTTATTTATACTGTTATTTATACTGTTATTTATACTGTTATTTATTCTGTTATGTATACTTGTTATTTATACTTGTTATTTATACTTGTTATTTATACTATTGTTATACTATTGTTATACTATTGTTATACTATTGTTATACTATTGTTATACTATTGTTATACTATTGTTATACTATTGTTATACTATTGTTATTTATACTTGTTATTTATACGTGTTATTTATACGTGTTATTTATACTATTGTTATTTATACTATTGTTATTTATACTATTGTTATTTATACTATTGTTATGTATACTATTGTTATGTATACTATTGTTATGTATACTATTGTTATTTATACTATTGTTATTTATACTATTGTTATTTATACTATTGTTATTTATACTATTGTTATTTATACTATTGTTATTTATACTATTGTTATTTATACTATTGTTATTTATACTATTGTTATTTATACTATTGTTATTTATACTATTGTTATTTATACTATTGTTATTTATACTATTGTTATTTATACTATTGTTATTTATACTATTGTTATTTATACTATTGTTATTTATACTATTGTTATTTATACTATTGTTATTTATACTATTGTTATTTATACTATTGTTATTTATACTATTGTTATTTATACTATTGTTATTTATACTATTGTTATTTATACTATTGTTATTTATACTATTGTTATTTATACTATTGTTATTTATACTATTGTTATTTATACTATTGTTATTTATACTATTGTTATTTATACTATTGTTATTTATACTATTGTTATTTATACTATTGTTATTTATACTATTGTTATTTATACTATTGTTATTTATACTATTGTTATTTATACTATTGTTATTTATACTATTGTTATTTATACTATTGTTATTTATACTATTGTTATTTATACTATTGTTATTTATACTATTGTTATTTATACTATTGTTATTTATACTATTGTTATTTATACTATTGTTATTTATACTATTGTTATTTATACTATTGTTATTTATACTATTGTTATTTATACTACTGTTATTTATACTACTGTTATTTATACTACTGTTATTTATACTACTGTTATTTATACTACTGTTATTAATGCTATTGGTATTAAAGCTATTGGTATTAATGCTATTGGTATTAATGCTATTGGTATTAATACTATTGGTATTAATACTATTGGTATTAATACTATTGGTATTAATACTATTGGTATTAATACTATTGGTATTAATACTATTGTTATTAAAACTATTGTTAATAAAACTATTGTTATTAAAACTATTGTTATTAAAACTTGTTATTAAAACTTGTTATTAAAACTATTGTTATTAAAACTATTGTTATTAAAACTATTGTTATTAATACTATTGTTATTAATACTATTGTTATTAATACTATTAATATTATCAATATTATCAATTAATATTATCAATATTATCAATTAATATTATCAATATTATCAATTAATATTATCAATATTATCAATTAATATTATCAATATTATCAATTAATATGATCAATATTATCAATTAATATTATCAATATTATCAATTAATATTATCAATATTATCATTTAATATTATCAATATTATTAATATCAATATTATTAATATCAATATTATTAATATCAATATTATTATTATCAATATTATTATTATCAATATTATTATTATCAATTATTATTATCAATATTATTATCATCATTATTATCATCAATATTATTATCATCAATATTATTATCAATATTATTATCATCAGTATTACTATCATCAGTATTACTATCATCAGTATTATTATCATCAGTATTATCATCATCAGTATTATCATCATCAGTATTATCATCATCAGTATTATCATCATCAGTATTATCATCATCAGTATTATCATCATCAGTATTATCATCATCAGTATTATCATCATCAGTATTATCATCATCAGTATTATCATCAGTATTATCATCATCAGTATTATCATCATCAGTATTATCATCGTCAGTATTATCATCGTCAGTATTATCATCGTCAGTATTATCATCGTCAGTATTATCATCGTCAGTATTATCATCGTCAGTATTATCATCGTCAGTATTATCATCGTCAGTATTATCATCGTCAGTATTATCATCGTCAGTATTATCATCGTCAGTATTATCATCGTCAGTATTATCATCGTCAGTATTATCATCGTCAGTATTATCATCGTCAGTATTATCATCGTCAGTATTATCATCGTCAGTATTATCATCGTCAGTATTATCATCGTCAGTATTATCATCGTCAGTATTATCATCGTCAGTATTATCATCGTCAGTATTATCATCGTCAGTATTATCATCGTCAGTATTATCATCGTCAGTATTATCATCGTCAGTATTATCATCGTCAGTATTATCATCGTCAGTATTATCATCGTCAGTATTATCATCGTCAGTATTATCATCGTCAGTATTATCATCGTCAGTATTATCATCGTCAGTATTATCATCGTCAGTATTATCATCGTCAGTATTATCATCGTCAGTATTATCATCGTCAGTATTATCATCGTCAGTATTATCATCGTCAGTATTATCATCGTCAGTATTATCATCGTCAGTATTATCATCATCAGTATTATCATCATCAGTATTATCATCATCAGTATTATCATCATCAGTATTATCATCATCAGTATTATCATCATCAGTATTATCATCACCAGTATTATCATCACCAGTATTATCATCACCAGTATTATCATCACCAGTATTATCATCAACAGTATTATCATCACCAGTATTATCATCACCAGTATTATCATCACCAGTATTATCATCACCAGTATTATCATCACCAGTATTATCATCACCAGTATTATCATCACCAGTATTATCATCACCAGTATTATCATCACCAGTATTATCATCACCAGTATTATCATCACCAGTATTATCATCACCAGTATTATCATCACCAGTATTATCATCACCAGTATTATCATCACCAGTATTATCATCACCAGTATTATCATCACCAGTATTATCATCACCAGTATTATCATCACCAGTATTATCATCACCAGTATTATCATCACCAGTATTATCATCACCAGTATTATCATCACCAGTATTATCATCACCAGTATTATCATCATCAGTATTATCATCATCAGTATTATCATCATCAGTATTATCATCATTAGTATTATCATCATCAGTATTATCATCATCAGTATTATCATCATCAGTATTATCATCAATATTATTATCATCAATATTATTATCGTCAATATTATTATCGTCAATATTATTATCATCAATACTATTATCATCAATATTATTATCATCAATATTATTATCATCAATATTATTATCATCAATATTATTATCATCAATATTATTATCATCAATATTATTATCATCAATATTATTATCATCATTATTATTATTACTATTATTATTTTATTTTATTTTACTTTATTTTATTTTATTTTACTTTATTTTATTTCATTTTACTTAATTTTATTTCATTTTACTTTATTTGATTTCATTTTACTTTATTTGATTTCATTTTACTTTATTTGATTTCATTTTACTTTATTTGATTTCATTTTACTTTATTTGATTTCATTTTACTTTATTTGATTTCATTTTACTTTATTTGATTTCATTTTACTTTATTTTTAATTCATTTTACTTTATTTTATTTCATTTTACTTTATTTTATTTCATTTTACTTTATTTGATTTCATTTTACTTTATTTTATTTCATTTTACTTTATTTTATTTCATTTTACTTTATTTTATTTCATTTTACTTTATTTTATTTCATTTTACTTTATTTTATTTTATTTCATTTTACTTTATTTTATTTTATTTCATTTTACTTTATTTTATTTCATTTTACTTTATTTTATTTCATTTTACTTTATTTTATTTCATTTTACTTTATTTTATTTCATTTTACTTAATTTTATTTCATTTTACTTAATTTTATTTCATTTACTTTATTTTATCTTATTTTACTCTATTTTATCTTATTTTACTTTATTTTATCTTATTTTATTATTTTTCATTTATTTATCTATTTATTTATCTATTTATTTACTTATTTTTGTGCAGGGGTTCCTTGCGACATGGTCTTCTATGGTGAGATTCATCCCTAAAGTGACTTAATACATTTGTCGACAGCAATTGTATACATGAAAGCAAGCCCACCATCTACAGCTACCTAGATGTTTACGTTATCGAAATGAATTTCCTCAAAGTTACTCAGAATAAAATAACTAATATTACGATTAGTTATATCAGAATATCTCCTCCAAGCTGAAAGAAATCGTCTGGAGCTAACCAGAGCAAAGTTATTAAAGTAGTGCTCAAATTCATAAGTGCACAAAACTTTTCACTAGTCTTTCAATTCATACAGGTAACTGAGCTACCAAGCTATCATTTGAAGATCATGATTGTGCAGAACACATGACATTGGTAAAAGTAAGAATCTATCTTTTGAAAGTTGTGATTATAAAGTACACAGTATATTACGGTCAAAAGTTATTTAATTGTATTTCCTTTTATAATTAATGTGTGTACTATAATATCTAAATGTAGTAAATATACAATTATGTTTGTACAATTATAAATTCATCTTTGGAAAACCATAATTACTTAATACATTATATGCTCTGATAATGATAACAAATCCTCTGTTATATTTTTTGTGCACATATAGCAAATATTTTAAAATGGTTTGTAAATATCTTTTATACTGATTTCTATCAGTGACAAATTTATCGTTATAATGAGGCTTTTATTCGCTCAATAAAATCACGTGATTGCAGTCAGAATCTACACGCCAATAGACGTCTTTCCAACATATTTTGACTTGGGATTGGATGCAGAAAAAAAAGCTCGGAGCACTGTTATTCTAAGGCTTTTTTTCATACGCTACCCTATGTTTTCCTTCCTCTCCTAGTCTCCTATTTACACAGGACCCGAAATAGAGTACCTCAGTACATGGAGAGAATATTCACAGGTAGTAGGGACGGGAAGTAATGATACTTTTGATAAACAAGTGGAACGGAGTTGCTGCTTCTAATGTTGCTCTTAATGCTGCTTCTGCTGCTGCTGCTGCGGTTGGATCGGCCACGGAGGAAACCATTGGTTTCTTTCAGTTCCTGAGGGATGTTTTTCCTCCCCACAAATTTTGTTTTCATATCTGTGAAAAGTGTTGAACGCTCAGTGAAATAAAGTTTCCACTACAGTTTGTTCTAAAGACCAGAGAGGAAAGATCTACAACGCCTTTGAAATGATACTGGTATGAGGGTGGCAGGGGAGTTATCGAAGTAGTCAGTTTTGAAGAAGATTTCAAGTTACTAAAGTACTGATTCTATTTACCTCACTGAAAAGAGTATACAGTCGCAGTCGTGGTAGTGGTCGGTGTTAGTAGTTAGAGTAGTGGTCATGGTTAGTAACTGCCGTAGTAGTATCGTAGTTTTTATTCCCATTATCTGTTGTTATTAGAATTAAATGTCAATGATGATGATGGTGATCTTGATGATGTTGACGGTGATGATGACGATAGTGATGTTGATGGTGATTTGGATTGGGATGGGGATGGTGATGGGGATGGTAATGTTGATAGTAATAGTTATGTTGAGAGTGATGATGTTGATGGTGATGGTGATGGTGGTGGTGATGTTGGTAATGGTGATGGTGATGGTGAGGGTGAGGGTGAGGGTGAGGGTGAGGGTGAGGGTGAGGGTGAGGGTGAGGGTGATGGTGAGGGTGATAGTGATCTGGGTGTTGTCGATGTTGTCTACCCACAGATGACTAGTTTGTTTTTGTTGTTTAACCTAAAGAATAATTATATTTTAGGATATTGTAGCTAAAAGGAAATCGATCGACTTCCCAGAAGTGGCTACTCTCGTTGTATATTACATCTTCATTACAGTTTTGTAAATTGGTAATATTGCATGTACATATATACATATGCATATACATATACATATACATATACATATACATATACATATATATATGTATATATATATATATATAATGTATGTATATGTATATATATATGTATATATATATATATATATATATATATATATATATATATATATACATATATATATATATATATATATATATGTGTGTGTGTGTGTGTGTGTGTGTGTGTGTGTGTGTGTGTGTGTGTGTGTGTGTGTGTGTGTGTGTACATGTACGTGTATCTATAAATATTTAGTTAAATAATTACATACATTCAGTCGTAACCTGTGACCATGATTATTTAATAATGTGCTCACCATTGCCATTTCCGCCGTGGTAAATACCTTTCCAGGCGTATTTGGCGAAGTAAATATCATAAGAGGCTCTTTGCTCCAGCGAGCTCGGGCGGCACCAAAGCCAGTAAGACTGAGCAGTCGTGACAGAAATGGCCATTTTGTTGACTTTCTATTGCTTCTGCACATAACGCGATATATGAACCTCTTAGTTACGATGAAAATAATAGTAATTGTTGCTTCGAGGTCCATTTCCAGGATGCCAGTGCCTCCATCCTAGCTGGCAACGATCCTCGGGACCTCCATAGATCTCTCTGGGAAGAAACTTAGTCTATGTTGTGTTAGTATGGCAACGTTTCTAAGTCATCATCTGGACAAATATAGATTTAAGAAGGAAATAGGTAAGGACTAGTTTACCAATGGAGTGGTTAACAAAGGGAATATTCTTAGTAACCAATGTAGTGAGCGCTAAAGCAATTGGTTTTTTTAAGAGGCTAAATAGCTTTGTTAATTAGGATGATTGGTGGTTAGGGACATGCAACTGACTAGTGTAGGCCTTATGGTCTTTTATGTCTGTGAGTAGTAGGAGGAGGAAAACAATCAACGCTCATCAACTGCTTTTATGTGATAAGGTTGAAGACACACAGTTGAAGTTGATAGAGCGAAATCTTGAGCTCGTCTATGAGACCGAGTGTCAGTCCTAGGGGTTGCACCTCTATAAGAAAAGGATGGGGTTGACGCGTTTTGAAAATGAGTAGCAGGGAGATGATTCTATCTGACGTGTATCTTACACGACCATCACCAGCAGCCACTCCTAGAGATCTTCATTTGTGTAAAACGACACAATTAATTTAATTTAGAAGAAATTTGAAATCATATTTTACTCTGCCATGGTCTTAATTCTACAAAGGACTTCTCCGGCGCTCAAGCTGCGACGTTGATGCTGTAATAGGATTTTGTTGAGAGGTTGATGACACCAACACCATTCTTTACATCAAGACCTTTACGTTCTTAATGTAAAGTGACATCAAGAAGACAGCTTAAATGTGGCCAAAGCTACAGTATTTTCTTTTACAGCCATTATGGAACCCAATCTGCTCAACAACAAGACATTATGACATACGAATGTTTTATGCACGCAAGGGAAAGAACTGTATGAGATAGGTTTATATGCGGAGTATTGATATATGACCTGGCTTGGTTATAATTATTGTTGATGCAGCAATAATAGTGTATATCATTCTTATTGCCTATGCTTCGTATATCATCTAAATACAGGGTTATGGTTTCCTGTGTAAAAGAGACTAATTAACACTACCCAACTTTTCTGATATTGCCTGTTCTTCACGGCGCCTGTACAAAAAAAAAACATACAAGTACGTATTTATTTACCTGACATGCTCTTCGACCTTATGATGAGGTCATATTAGGTCAGACACTCCAGTTAAAGCCGACACAGTGGTCAAGCAGGATTAAGAAATCTATGCCCAATTCAGAACTAATGTAAAGAAAATTATGCCCAGTTCACAACTATTTACGTATAGTTTCAGCTCCGCGGTTAGTAAACAAAATTTCTCGACATATTATGTTTATTCAATTGACAGATAGAAAAATACATTTTTGTTTTTATTTGTCGGCGACCTTATAATAATTTGTATCTTAAGAGTCCATTTATATATATATGTATATATATATATATATATATATATATATTTTATATATATATACATATATATATATATATATATAGATATATATATATATATATACATATATATATACATATATAGATATATATACATATATATATATATGTATGTATATATATACACACATTATATATATATATATATGTATATATATACATACATATATATATATATACATATATATATGTATATATATATATATCTATATATGTATA
>NC_134802.1:30193787-30196287 GCF_046742065.1 Oratosquilla oratoria
AAAATGATGAAGGTGGTGATAGTGAAGGGGATGATCAAAGTGATGATGAAGTTGAAGTTAAGGTTGAGGTTGAGGTTGAGATTGAAATTGAGGCTAAAGCTAGAATTGAGTTTGAAGTTGAGGTTGACGTTGAGGTTGAAGTTGATGTTGACGTTGATGTTGACGTTGAGGTTGAAGTTGAGGTTGAAGTTGAGGATGAAGTTGAGGTTGAAGTTGAAGTTGAAGTTGAGGTTGAAGTTGAGGCTGAAGTTGAGGTTGAAGTTCAAGTTCAAGATGAGGTTGAAGTTGATGTTGAAGTTGGGGTTGAAGTTGGGGTTGAAGTTGGGGTTGAAGTTGGGGTTGAAGTTGATGTTGAAGCTGAGGTTGAAGCTGGGGTTGAAGTTGAAGTTGAAGTTGAGGTTGAGGAGGTTGAGGTTGAAGTTGAAGTTGATGTAAACAAACTCTCAAACAGGCAAGTATAAAAAATAAAGGCCATCATAGAAAATGCAAAGAAAACCAGCACCACGACCGTAACACTTTCATTAATTATGACGACACTGACGAAAACGTGCTCCTAGAAGACGACGGGGAAGGAAAAGGTCAAAGACTACAAGACAAAGAGTCGCCTTAAAAGGAACAAACAAACAAACAAACAAACAAAAGGGACCTAACCGTGTGTTGTCAGGAAAATGAGCGAGTTTGCAGGACCAAGCTGCCAGGAACTGATTGAAAGAAGAGACGAATGGTTAGGACGAGGAACGTATAGTCCGACGAGGAGAAGATTGTCCGAAATAAAATCGAATTGACAGAAAACAGGAAAGACTTGGGTTATGAATATTGCCTCCTCGGAAGTATAGTGGGCCATCTTCTCGAGAGCATAGTGGGCCATCAGGGGCGAGCAATTCTCCTGAAAGGAAGGCCAAAAAGGAAGAAGAACAAAGGACCAGTTGGTGAAAGACGGGACAAAGAAATTATTAACGAGAGGAGGGGAGAAGATGTTGAAAGGGAGAAGTGGGTGGGAATAATATTAAAAGAGGGAATGGGAGAGAAATGGGAAAGATAGAGGACTGGTTAAAACAAAACTCACTCGTGTGATTATTTGCCAATCGGCGTCTCCACTGCCATCTCTCTTGAGCCAGAAGCGTCCACCACCACACAAATTGTTCTTAAAGCTATACTATAAGGACCTTATATATATATATATATATATATATATATATATATATATATATATATATATATAATATATATATATATATATTTGTGTAAGTGTGTACACATACATGTGTATACATGCATACATACATACATAGCTATTCTATAAGGACCTTATATGTATATATATATATATATATATATATATATATATATATATATATATATATATATACAAAGTTGTGTAGGTGTGGGTACACATACATGTATATACATGCATACATACATACACATACATGCACACATAAATGCATATATGTATATACATGCATACATACATACATACATCTACAGGCGCATATAAATGCATATGCATATATACATGCATATACATATATGTGTTAGCTTGGTGATAAGATGATTAAATTCTAATCTATAATGAGTTACGAAATCTAGAAAATCCCAGATAGCATTAGCCTTTTTAGTGTTTCTGTACATTTTCATGAGACTTTTTCGCTCGTAACTTTAAACGTTTCCATTTTTTAATTCATAAGAGATAACTGTCTAGAAGCTATAATGAACAACAAAACAGCTTTGGAAGAGAATGAATTCTAAATGCAATTTCAGATTAAAAAAAAGAAAAAAGAAAAAAAAAATCACCATCCCACTCCCTTGGAATGGGAAGTGAAAAACCCCTGTTAGTTGATTTTTTTTATTTTTCTTTTTTCTTTTTTAAGTCGATGTTTGGTTGCCTCCCTACCTGACTAGGGCTATCGGAAACCAAGGCTATAAAAAAAGATATTAAAATAAATGGTGACGGAAAACATAAGAGGCAATAGCAGGAAAGAAAAGAAAATAACATTAAGATGGCCTCAGTATGCTTAGCACAATAATAAATCTTAACTGACCAACACGGGAGAGAGAGAAAACAAAAAGATGGTAAATGAAAGTGGAGAAGAGGAAAGGCTGCGAGGGAACAGGAAAATCTCTAATCAAGCTAATTGTCATAAGCCTGCAGAGAAAGGTGATCTTTTATGTCGAAAAAGAGAGAAAAAAAGAGTTGGAAAGGAGTTAAGAGTATTTCCGGAAGACCTTACGAGAAGAAAAATAAGAAAAGGTGAATTAAAGAGAAGAAAAAAAAAGGAGCTTGAAAGAGAAAGACGAGAAGAAACCTTAGAGGAAGAGAAAGATAAGGAAGAGGCTCAATTCGGGTCAGGAAATAGAGAATGATGTATAGGAAGTTCATAGAATGACCCAAAAATGGTTAAAGAACATTTCCTGGATATCTTATTAGAAATAAGAAAAAAATGAATTAAAGATAAGAAAGAAAGAAAACCGAATTTGAGAGAGGATGAAGAGAGAAGAC
>NC_134802.1:30201287-30216287 GCF_046742065.1 Oratosquilla oratoria
TGCGAGAATGACTCGAGATGAGAGAAAGTTCTGAATACTTCCAGAAACTTCTTTTTAAAGGATTAAAGTAGTTTACATAGTTCTTTTTTTTACACAAAGTCCGATGGAATATTTTATGATAATTGTTTTTCTGAATGTCAAAGGATCTGATACTGTTTAAGATGAAACCTATGTTGTTTTGGTAATAGAAAATGAAAGATGTTATGCTAAGAAGCATACAGTTAACTTATAAAAGATGGCAACATTTTAGAATACCAGGGTGTGCATGAATACGTATTTTTTTTCTAAAAAGATATAAAAGAAAGAAATAGTTTGGTCAATACAGTGAATGGGTGAATAATAAAGAGCACCTTGTAAGACCCTGACAACAAGAAAAGAGAGCAGATTCCATCTTGCAGAAAACAAGACTGAAAATCCGAGCCAAGAAAACTGCAACAGAAATGAAGACGCCATATACAACGGTGATAAAAATATCACAGGCATGGTTGCAGTAATAAAAGACCAACAGCCAATACACAGGAAAAATGAAAAGAAAAACTAGCTTCACCTATGAGAAAGTCAAGAAGACAGACTTGTAGGTTCTTCACAAAAATGTCGTTCTGTTGCTTCAGCAATGAAGTCAAGGCCAATGTATCCTGGAAGACAAAGAAATAAATCTTTATTGCTAACTTGATATTTCAAACTAGTAAAAGATGCATTAAATCTATATATATATATATATATATATATATATATATATATATATATACATATATATGCATATATATATATACATGTATGTATATATATGCATATATATATATATATATACATGTATGTATATATATGCATATATATATATATATATACATGTATATATGCATATATATATATATATATATATCAAATAAGCCATCCTGAGTCCACTGCTGAACAAAGGACTCCTTCATAGTATTCCATGATCCACACGACCGCGCCATCTTCATCCACGTCACTCCCGCAAACTTCTCAATCTCGTATCTCCACCTTGTCTGGTCTCCCTCTTCCACGCTTCCTATCTCGCGGCGTCCACTCAGTAACACACTTGCTTCATCACTCATCAGTCCTTTGCAGCAACTTGGTTGCCCAATTCCACTTCCTCTCTTTTACTGCCTCCACAATATCTTTCACTCCTGTCTGCTCTCTCACCCAACTTGTCTCTTCCGGTCTCTCAGTGTTATTCCCATCTTTAAACTCTCCATTCTCCTCTGTGCAGTCCTTAGTTTTCATTCCATCGCTTTCGTCAGTTTCCAAGTCTCACACACGTAAATTATTGCTGGTAGAATGCACTGATTGTAAATTTTACGTTTCAAACATAAAGGTAGTGAGCCTCTCAGGATTTTATTATGCTTACCAAACAATTTTCAACCAATTGTAATGTTTCTTTATATTTCATTATCATGGTCTTTCGTCACTTTCACCATCTTGCCTAAATAATTATACTCTTCAACTTCTTGAAGACTCTCACCTTTGATTATAATCTCTTCACTTTGAGCTTTTGTGTTGGATATTACTTTGGCATTACTGTTATTCAGTTTCAAACCTACTTTTATATTTTCCTTGTTCAGATAACTCAGCTTATCTTGCAAGTCTTCTGCTCTTTCTGAAATGAGAATAATGCCATCAGCAAACCTTAGGTGGTTCAAATGTTCGCCATTAATCTTCAAACCTTTCTCTTCCCAACTCAGCCGTCTGAAAATATCTTCTAAGCAAGCTGTAAATAATTTGGGGGAAATTGTATTGCCCTGCCGTACTCCTTTCTTGATCTTGATCTTTTCCTAAAACTCTTACCATCTGTTCGTTTGTATCCTGTTTGCGTAGCGAGTTTAGTATTGTTATTTGTTCTACCGAGTACAAGGCCTTCTCGTAATCTACAAAAGCTAAATACAGAGGTATATTGTATTCTGTCGTTTTCTCGATTACTTGGTTTATTGCCTGCAAATTGTCGAATAGCCGCTCCGAAATCCTGCCTGTTCTCTCGGTTGGTTTCCATTAAAACTTGACTTAGTCTATTTGTAAGGGTCTTGGAGAATACTTTATATACATTTGATAGCAAGCTAATCGGTCGATAGTCACTAAGGTTCTTCTGGTCTCCTTTTTTATGAAGTAAAATTACTATAGCATTGCACCACACATCACGAACGCTTTCTTGACGTAAGCACTGGGTATACAACTGAGCTAATTTAATATGAACTAATTTCCCTGTGTCTTTCAATAGATCTATCGATATACCATCTTCCCCAGGTGCTTTTCCTCTTTTCATAGTTTTTAGGGCAAATTCTACGTATTTCTTTAATGTAGTTTTTAATAATGAGAACACTGTAAGACAATTACTCATAAATATCTTGTAAATGCCTTGTATATCATGTAGTTTTATGCTGGTAAGACTGCTAAAACACTCAAAACACGAACCAATCAACACAAGAAATACGTTAGAGAGGGAAACTAATCTAGCGGCATATTCAACCACATGAACCATTTTAACCGCCCAATCGACTGGGATAACGCTAAAGTAATCACATACAACAATAACATCACAGAAAGTAATTTGATTGAATGTAGTTTGATCAAATCTAGCAAGGGAATAAATGTTAATCTCCATCAAGGTTTGTACAAATCAGATAGTTATGTCTGTCATAAAATTACAAAATTATTGTATACCAGTTATGAGCAATTGTGCCATACTTTTTGGTTACCAAGACGGTATCAAATGTCATGTGTACTTCTTCAACTACCTCTCCGAATTCCCTCTTCACCATGTCTCACTCAGTCATATGTTATGTACCTTGTTTCTTCATTTTATAATTCCTTCTTTGTATCAGCACTGAAGATGTAATTATACGAAAGCGCTCTGCTTCGTTAATTTACTTTTCCTAGTGGTTATTTACGCATATATATATATATATATATATATATATATATATATATATATTACATATATACATATATATGTATATATATTATATATATATATATATATGTCTGTATGTATGTATATATACATATGTATATATATATGTATATATATATAATATATATATATATGTATATATAGATATATGTATATATATATATATATATATATATATATGTATATTAATATAAATACATATATATATTATATATATATATATATATGCGTATTTTCTCTTGTCCTTTAAGTTTATACAATTGATTTCTGAAGACTTTATTCGTTGGAAGTTTTCAAATGCAAGTATATAGAGTTCAGGTGGTGAACAAAAATCTTAGGCTAGATTATGGACTTTAGCTCATACCAGACGTTTCGGATTATTGGAACTTCTTTAGTGGACTTCTTCATGCCCAAGAAGTCGAAATATGTGATTGTGATAGAGCTTCTTTTACCAACTTACCTCCATATTCTGCCACCTTTTACGTATATAATTTATATGTACTCGTAGTGATGGCTTGACAAATAGCTCTACCCAGAGGATTCGAAGCATCGGGTCTGTGGCACTTTGTACGCTACCAACTTCACTTCGAAATTGTACCTTATGTATATCCACGTCGTGGTTGGGCTGGCAGCGTCATCGGCTGAAGATATCAAAACGCCACATTGCCGAGAGTTTGAATCTCGTGGATAGAGGTATTTCTCACATGTGTATGAAATATACGAAATACTTTTTTTGGGTGCTATCTCTATGTTTGGTTACAAAAACGTAGGTAACTGTCTTCTAACTCGACACGAATAGATAACATAATGTCTTGTTTCCTTTGTTACCAAAATTATCAATAGTGAAACATTATTTTGTCAACAAACCCCTTTTAATATTACAAACTAGAAAATAATTGAAGAATTTCTTTACCCAATTATACTCCAGGATCTCCTTGTGACACGAAGAAAAACAGTTTCAATGGAAATGAATGAAAAGGTATCAAAATATGGTCACAATGACAACAAGCGTATTTCTTCACGAGTATGGTTTCAATAAAGCTACTACAACAAGAGAAAGCAAACATTAAGTGACAGATGACATGGTGTTTACAATTGCTGCCAAAATACATCAAGAACACCAAAACATCAAAATCAATACAAATTATATACTAATAAAAAGATTATATTTGGCTTCTAAATGCTACGAAGATGGACAAAAATAAATCCTGCAGTAGAACGACAGATTATACAGGATGAAGGTGATGTATTTAAAGTATAAATAACCATGAGACATGTTTAGATGAAATATATTAAAGAAGTACATTAGCATGAAACGAGTAACAAGCAAGAAGCAAATTATGACTCTAGAAATAGCACAGGCATGTCAGGTCTTCAAAATAATTAGAAATAATTCAGTTCAAACTACTGCGAAAAAAGGACAACAAAAGAATGTGGCCAAAAATTAAGACTTGATTATTCAGCTAAAACAATAAGTTTATCAAGGAAACCAATGACAACAAACTTAATATAAGTAAATCTCAAAGACAAAAGAATAAACAAGCAACAAGAATGACATAAACATAGGAATTTGTCAGAAGGGTATAGTAATCAATAAAATAAACCTTAGATTGAATAACAAATAGAAAAATAAAAATAGAAAGAAAAAATGGAAAAATTAAACAAAAGAATTTTATAAAGTTAAGGTTAAGAAGAGGGAAAGTGACACAAACTAAAAAGAGAAGAATTCGAAAGAAAAAAATATCAGGAAAAAGAAAAAAAAGCGAACAAAGAAAATAAAGAAAGTACAAATAAAAATAGGCATAAAATAAATAAAAAAAATAGAAAAGAAAAGAAAATGTGTAAGAGAAAGAAAGAGAAAACTACAGAAAGGAAAAGAGAGAAACCCGGAAAAGACAAAGAAAAGACAAAAATGAAAGAAGAACAATAAAAAAGAAAACGTGCGAGAATATGGAGAATGGATCACTGTTGAATAGGTCACCTAATTTGCGTCTTGCTCCAAGACGACAAAAACGCTGATTACTAGGGCAGTCAAATTAATACGACATTAACTTCAAAAAAAGTTATACGGAATCACGAACTTAGTCAGAACCTCTGCATGAGTCACTGAACCCAAATGAAAACGAAATTAAGATTAAAATTGACGTAATCATAAGAACTAACAGAGAAAAAAATATATGAATTTGTTTGGTGATCGTGAAAGCTAACTCCATAAGGGTTATGTGTGGAGGAATGAAATTGCTTGGAATCTCAGACAGAGATTTACTAGAAGCATTTCCAGCCCCAGCGCTTCGATTATTAAGGAAAATACAAAGGATTACAAAGGCGAAGCATGCCGACAGGAGACCTTTTGGTCCATAACTAGGTCGGATGTGAAAAAAATATATATATAATAATGATAAATAAATAAAGAAAAATAAATAAAAGTTATAATAATATAAATGATAATAAATAAAATAAATGCATAGGTATAGTTAAGTAATAAACAAACAGGCAAATAGTAGATGATAATAAATCGACAGATAAATATTAATAAATGAATACAGATAAATAATGATAAATAAATATTGCGCTGGATAAGGTGGAATCGTGGATTTGGTAAAAGAAATATCGGGAAGAAGGAGGAAAAGTAGAATTTAAAAGCGATTATAAAAAGTAAGTATAACTCCATATAAGTATAACTACCGTTCAGCCTAGTCTAAATGTGCTAATCAAAAGTGATTAGATTCTTCTGTTATCAAAGGTTCACAAATACTGAATGAAATACCTGCAAAGGTAAGTATAACTACCGTTCACTCTAGTCTAAATGTGCTAATCGAAAGTGATTAGATTCTTCTGGTATCAAAGGTTCACAAATACTGAATAAAATACCTTAGTAGGAGCAAAACTTAAATCATAAATACCACTTGGGAAAGACTAGGAAACCAGAATATAAAAAAAAATAAAAGAATCAATCTAATTACAAGTAAATATACACTGAGGCATTATAAGACTTTATAAAGAGAATAAAAAAACACTACTTTTTGGAACCGATTTCATATTAGACAAAGAAGCACAAGAATGTAACGGACCCTATGATGCCAGGAATGCAGGAAAATGAAAATATATGAAAAGAAGAACGCTTATAAAAATCAGAAATGCATCGATTGAAAATATGAAGAGTGAAAGCAGTAACAACTAAATAAGTATGTGGGAAAGAACTAAAACTTATGAAAAATAATTGCGAAAATATGAGAAGAATGAAATTGTCAACAAGGAGGAAAGGGAGGCGAGGGAGTAGAAAGTGTATGTCCATCAAAAGCAAAGATAAGGTAAAGATTAATATATATATATATATATATATATATATATATATATATATATATATATATATATATATATATATATATATATTTGTCAATCACGTGAAAACCACTGTTGGAGTAAAAAAGACTGGAGACGGGGAATCTATATATTTCGATTACAAACTGCTGAAGAGGATTGCAGTTTGCATTCGAAATATATAGATTCCCCGTCTCCAGTCTTTTTTACTTTAACAGTGGTTTTCACGTGATATATATATATATATATATATATATATATATATATATATATATATATATATATATATATATATATATATTAAATAACACAAATTGAGAAGAGGAAAGATATCATAAACGAAACAAAGAAGACAACAAAGACAAACATAACAAATAAATGCAAAAGGAAAACAGAGGGGATACTAGTTTATTTCAATACCTCCACCATTGAATTCTGTTATCAAGTGTCTCATGGCGTAAGCTTCCACAGGGATAAAAAAAAAATAAAAACAAGTTTAAAATTCAGTGATTCTGTATATCATTATCACCTAAGTAAACATAACCAAGTGATATTAGACTCATTTGTGAATCACTAGATCAAACGGTATGGTTAGAAAAAATAGCTTCTTTTATGTACGATAAATACGTTTATATATTTGAATTTGGTACTGGATTTTTTGTCTGTATTTCACCTACCACCCATACGATTTTATTCAGCTAAGAGTGACCTCTATAGACGTCAATGGCAAATAGAAGTAGAAAACTTATACAAAATTACCTATTTACTGATACAAAATTACCAAAATGATACAAAATTACCAAAATTAACTATTTGATTTTGATACTGGATTTTTTGTCTGCATTTCACCTACCACCCATACGATTTTATTCAGCTAATAGTAACCTCTATAGACATCAATGGTAGAAGGAAGTACGAAACTGATACAAAATTACCATGTGATGTATACCCTATTGCTAGCTTTATTTATTTGAATAAATAAGCTAAAACTAAAGCTTACCATCCCATTCACAAGCAGTAGGGAGTGAGCAACTCCTGATAGGACAAAGTCTTTCAGTTGCGGCAATCCATTGTGCTTCTTATGCCGGTGTTGAGTCGCCTCCTCGCCTGAGAATTGACCTCACGACCACCTGGTTATTAGTTCGACACGGTATCCACTGGGATATCGCGCGGCACAATTGAGTAAATCTAAGACGTATTTATAAAAAAGAAATAAATAAATAAGAAATAATAAGCCAATAAAAAAAAATCGAAAAGTCGAGGGGTAGGGGATGAAGCCATGAAAGAAAATATCAGCTGATTGAGGTAAGAAGTTAAGACGCATTCAGAAAAATAAGTCAATCAGCCTATATAAAATCGTTGGGTGATCTGGCTTATAAATAGAATAATCACATGACTTTTATCTTGTGGTAGGGTATAAGAAAAATAGAAAATCAAAACTAAAAATGCAAGTTTAATAATCTGAACCAGAGAGATCAAGACTGAAAGATCTCGTTGATTTGGATTACAACAGCAACGTTGGAAATGATGACAGAGATGTGTCGTTGTATCTAAGTCTTAATAAAGAAAAAAATACTCGTGTACACAGAGGAAAAGAAATGACAGTAATTCCGACAACTCTAATACCCACACGAAAAATAATAATACCTTCACCTTAAAGGAAAAAAGAAAAACGTGGTTTATCAAACTCTAAGAACAGTCAAAATGGAATTATAGCTTCTACCTGACGTGAAAACGTTGCGAGGAGACAGACGGACGAAGAAAAATCTAGTATTTAATATTCGTGTCCTTTAATTAACGGTAATTACAAGATTGTAATTCAGGGCTGAGGGCTGGGCTCAATAACGGTCTGAATTGCTTTCCCGATATTGCTATTACAGTCTATTAATTGCATTGTCTTGTGCGAAGGTCCTTACCAAATGCTTTCCTTGCAATTTAACTTTAATTTAGTGAGTTTTGTTGTATATCTATAGTCATATATCAATGTATCAAACTATATATAATAACTACTAAAAAAGTTTTACGGGCTGATATATCTAGAAATATTCTATGAATGGGGAATGGTAAATTTGATGATATGTAGTCTATACATATATAAACAAAAATAGTAATTTATAAATTGTGTTGTTGAAGTATATACTCGTATGTGAACTTGTTTCTCCGTCGAGAAGTATGACACAGTTTAAGAAATATAGCTTATGGACATGTTCACACGCATGTGCAAACGTACATGTATATACACACGCATGTGTACTAGCGTATGCACAACCACACGGACACGCATATTGATATGCACATGAGCGGATCCACACACACACACACACATGCATACACGCTCACACACAAGTACAAACATGAAAATGAACGAAAATACAAACACAAATACGATCACCAACATAAACGCACAAAGACACATAGACACACGCAAAGATATACACAAAGATACACACAAAGATACACACAAAGACACACACAAAGGCACACACGAAGGCACACACTAAGATACACACAAGCATACGCATAAAGCCACACACACACAAATACAAACTCAAACACAAGTGCAAATAGTCATACGTACACAAACACACACACACAAACACACAAACATATACAGTCGAACCTCAAAAGCCCGGACTAATTGGGGGGAAGGGCGGTCCGATCATGCCAAAAGTCCGGTCATCGAAAAGGTCGCCATAACCCCCGTAGATTTTCGTAGCGGTATACGTATAAGTAATGTATGATATGGCATATAAACACATAAGAATAATATTCTAACACTGTAATGATAATACTATAATACTAATAATTCTGTAATACAGGCATGAAAATGAACTGTACATACAGTGTACTGTACTGTATTTTCTATTACGTACACTGTAAATATCGGAAGGTATGCACGCGGGACAGTGGTGGCAGCCAGGGTTGCCGCGTTTTCTACACTGCCGTGTAGAATGGGAGTGTTGCCATACCGGGGCATACATTTTTCTCGGGCGTGTGCAGACTTTCATAGCAAGATATACTTGTCAAACTTTGACAAAATTTGGGTTCTAGTTTTTTTTTTTTTTTTTTTTTTTTTTTTACTCTTGAATGTATATAAGGCCCCCATGCCCTAACATATTCAGGAAGATATATAAATTATTTTTTTATATTATTATCGCTAAAAGAAAGCTGAAATTTTAGCGTAGAATTTTTTTTCTACACCGTAAAAACGTATCTTTTGGGGTATGATATTTTATAAGTAACACAATTACCAATAAAAGTCATATTTTGACGTACCATTTATTATTTGATAACTTGTTCTATGATTTTCAAACAAAAGTTTGAGTTTTTGAATGTTTTTAACAGCCCGCTGATATGTAGAAAACAATTCCCCATGTCCTTGTGCAGTTGCCACATGCCGCTATTTTACTACGTTTTGGTACAAAAATCTACGAAACGGCAGCCCTGGTGCTAAAAGAAAGCTGAAACTTTAGCGTAGAATTTTTTTTCTATACCGTAAAAACGTATTTTTTGGGGGTATAATATTTTATAAATAACACAATTACCAATAAAAGTCATATTTTGATGTACCATTTATTATTTAATAACTAGTTCTATGATTTTTGAACAAAAGTTTGAGTTTTTGAATGTTTTTAACAGCCAGTTGATATGTAGAAAAAAATCCTCATGTCCTTGTGCAGTTGCCACATGCCGCTATTTTACTACGGTTTGGTACAAAACTCTACGAAACGGCAGCCCTGGTGGCGGCTTGACTGGGTCGGGTTTGAGTACACGTGTACGGCCGTCGCTGCCACCTACCGGACAAATAGGGAACTTTGCTTGAAAAGTCCGCCCTTTGTTCATTTCGACCGGTCATACGAGGGTCCGGGCATTCGGTGTCCGGACTTTCGAGGTTTGACTGTACATAGAGAAACACGCGCGCGCACACACACACACACACACGCACACACACGCACACACACACACACACACACACACACAGAAACACACACACACACAAACACACACACATACACACACACACACACATACACACACACACACACACACACACTCACAGAAACACACACACACACACACACACACACACACACACACACACACACACACACACACACACATGCACACACACATTTTCTCATCCAGATACATAAAAAGAGCTTTGCCAGTATGACGTTACTGGACTTGAATAAAATTATATAATATTGATCAGAATAAAGCCTAAGGCGTTTGTCAAGAAAGTAACAAATTAAGATAGTTTTAGCACCATTCTCACATTGACCTTCCTATGTGGATTGTAATCGACTGTTAGCCAGAATAAGATTCCTAGTATTTTGCATTGGATTGCATGACTTCATTATTCAATTGCAGACCACCACGCGACTTCTGTCTAGAAACGTCTCTAGTTTCCTTCATAGATATTAACGTTATCTTAGAGAAACCCTTGTGTGTCTATCAGATATCAGTTTACAGTATATCTGATCAATGACCCTTTCATTTTGTTCTAGATATCTTTGAGGGTGTTTTGCGTTCAGTGCATACGAGGGTATCTAGAATTAATCAGAATGAAAGATAGTTAATAAAAAGAAAAAGAAGAGAAGAAAAAAAAGGATAAATAAAGTTAAAGAGAAAAAAGAAGATTGAGAGAAGGAGTAGGAGGATAAGAGGCAAATTGAAAATAGGTAAGAGGAATACGAAGAACGTAAAGATGAAGAGTGATTGTAAATAAATTGAAATTGGAAAAGATGCAGATAAAAAGTGGAAATATAGATGATTTTTTTTACAAAGGATTACAAAGGCGGAGCATGCCGACAGGAGACCTTTTGATCCATATCTAGGTCGGATGCGAAAAAAAAGTCACAATAATGATAAAATAATAAATAAAAACTATGATAATGTAAATAACAAAATACATAAATGCATAGGTATAGTTAAATAATAAACAAACAGGTAAATAGTGAATAATGATAAATTGACATATAACTAATAATAAATGAAAATCAGACATACAAATGATAACAAAACAAAAACGAATAATATAAAATAAATTATAATCATTACAGCATCTTGCTTGGGTGTTTATCTAAATGATTCTTAAAGCTTTGAACTGAACTACATTGCACTACCCGTGCAGGAAGTTTATTCCATTAATTAACTACACGGTTGGCAAAGTTGTTTCTACCTACTTCCAAATTTAATCCATTCCCGGACAGTTTGAGACCATTCTTTCTTGTCTGATTCTCATTCAATGTGAAAATTTTGTCACTTTTGATGTTGTCAATTCCCTTTAAAATCTTAAAGACCTGTATCAAGTCACCTCTGAGTCTACGCTTTTTTTAGGGAAAACAGCTCGCCCTTGTACTTTTTCCAGTCTGTCAATGTCTTTAATGAGATTTGGTGACCATACGGAAACAGTATATTCCAAATGTGGACGAACTAACGCTTTATATAGCTTGTTAATGAGTGATGGACTTTTGAAATCAAAAGATCGCGCAATCAGTCCTTGAATCTTATTTGCTTTCTCAGAGGCTGAAATACACTGCTTGGATGATTTGAGGTCGTTACTGATAATTACGCCGAGATCTTTTTCACTATCCACTTTTGTTAACGAATTTCCAAATAACTTGTAATCGTACTTATTGTTATTTTTACCTATGTGCATTACCTTGCATTTACTTGTGTTAAATTTCATTAGCCACTTTTCAGACCATTGCTGTAATTTATCTAAATCTTCTTGAATATCTAATTGGTTTGAGTGATCATTTGCCACTCTGCACAGTTTTGTATCATCAGCAAATTTGGAAACAGTAGATTTTAGTCCATGGTCTATATCATTTATATATACTATGAATAGAAGTGGCCCAAGAACGGAACCCTGAGGAACTACACTTGTAACATTTTTCCATCTAGAAGTTTTTCCATTTAAAACAACTCTCTGTTTTCGACCATTCAACCAATTACTAGTCCAACCTAATAGGCTACCACTTATTCCGTGTAAAGCTAATTTAGTAAGTAGTCTTTCGTGTGGGACGGTATCAAAAGCTTTTGCAAAGTCTAGATATATTAAATCTATATTGTTTCTTTTTTCATAATTCGAAGTAACTGTGTTGTAGAATTCGAGTAAGTTAGTCACGCAAGAACGTTTCCGTCTGAAACCATGCTGGCTATCATTTATCAAACGGTTACTTTCTAAATGATGTTCGATAGTATCTCCGATGATAGTTTCCATTATTTTTCCTACGATTGAAGTCAAACTTATAGGCCTATAGTTATTTGGTTTCTTTTTGTCACCTTTTTCAATATGGGAGTAACGTTAGCTAGCTTCCATTCTCTTGGGACATCTCCGGATATGATGGATTTCTTGAAAATGATTTCTATTGGAACAACAATCTCTTTTTTCATTTCCTTTAAGATTCTTGAATGCCAACCGTCAGGCCCTGGTGTTTTATTAACTTTGAGTTTATTTATACGCCTTTTAATTTTTCTTTTGTTATATTTACCGTAGTGAGTAAGTTTACCCTAGACATTTCACAGGTTTCAGTTTAGAATTCACTTTGAGGTGTTTCGTTTACGAATACCGAGCTAAAATAATTGTTTAAGATATTACACATTCCTTCATTTGAATATTCAAGTTGACCGTCAGCAGATAATAGTGGACCAATGTGATTCCTAACAACCTTTTTATCTCTAATGTAATTATAGAACTCTTTGGGATTCTCTTTGGATTTATCAGCGATGTTCATTTCGTATTGTCGTTTTCTTTTTCTTATTGTCTTTTTTAAATTTCTCTGTATTGATACATAACTTTCATAGTCATTAGATGAACCCGAGCACTTATATTTCTTATAAGCTTGTCTCTTTTTAGCAATACTTTGTTCAGTTTCTTTGTCGAGCCACTTTGGGCGAGCCTGATTTGGGGGACGTCTGTCCTTAAAAGGAATGTAAGTTTGAATCATCTTAGTGAGCGTATTTTGAAATATTTCCCACATCTGATCTACAGGTCTTTCGTTTAATTTTGCCTCCCAATCTGTAAGCTGAAGCTCCTGACGTAGACCTATGAACTGAGCTTTACTGAAATCGGGTATTTTAGAAACACAAGTATCTATTCTAAAATTGTTTAGGAGTTTGAATCTAACTAAGTTGTGATCGCTATTTGCAACAGATTCACCGACTTCTACATCAGTTACCATGCTTTCGCGGCTAGTGATCAATAAATCGAGTAAGTTTCCATATCTTGTGGGCTCTTTTACATGCTGAATTAAGTAATTGTCACCAAGAAAATAGGTAAGAGGAATACGAAGAACGTAGAGATGAAGAGAGTGACTGTAAATATATTGAAGTTGGAAAAGATGCAGACAAAAAGTGGAAATATAGATGATTTTTTTAATTATCATTCAAAAAAAAAAAAAATGCCCTAGACCTCTCCTGCAGGAGACCCAGTGCCTCTAGGTAACCGGCAACAGCCACCAGATTGACCAACAAGTCACTCAAGTTATATTATAGTCTTTTCTTGGTATGCTTAGGGGGGGACAGTGTAATATAAGGTGTTTAATGTCTATGTGTAATGGCTTCTGGACCACTTTGTTTCTGTGGCCAGACCTGAAAATGATCAATTCGTATTGCTTTAATGGTGAATGGTGAATGGTGAATGGTGAATGGTGAATGGTGATCCTCGCTTCTCTTGGAGCTGAAGTCTGGAGGGATTTAATGGAATGGGAGTTTGGAGATTGAATCTTAAATTGCTTGGTTTATAATATGCGTGTGAATGTGTTTTCTTATTGTATGTGTTATGTAGTGTAGGTGTTGGGTTGATGAAGATGTTTAAGTATTATCTTGCCGTTTTTTATTCAGTTGACTAGGCTTGTATGATATTATGGTGTGCAGTAACATGAGTGAGTAAAGTTAAAGTTTTTATGTAGATATGCGTAACTGTAGGGAGAATACTGGTATCTATATACATATGTTCTATGTAGTAAGTATTACTGCATCCTCTTGCCATTATTTTATACAATTTGTAGGATGTCTATCCTTACTTTTCTGATTGCTAAGAACCATGTTGTGGAAGCGTGGACAAGTGTGATTCTCAAAAACTATTTACAGAATGTAATTTGAGTTTCCTTCTCACGACTAAAGCCTGTGCTTGCACCTGATCTAAGAATGTTTATTTTCCTGGTGATTTTTCTATCAGGCTATGATGAACAAATTGAAGATACAGTAATTGACGATGGAAAGCATGAAGGAAAAGGTGAAGATGAAAACGAAGAAAAATATGAAGTAGATCATGAAAAAGAGTGGGGGAAAGAAGAAAACGAAGTAGTTCAAGAAAAAAGGAAGAAGAGCAAAAGAAGATGAAGAAAAGAAAATGATGATGAAAAGAAGAATAAAGAAGAAAGAAAAAGACAAGAAAAGAAAACAGAAAAAGAAGAAAGAAAACGAAGAAAGAAAACAAAGAAAAATACTAAGAAGAAAAAAGGAAAAAAATAAAACTAAGAAAGAAAAAGAAGAAAGAAAAAGAAGAAAGAAAAAGAAGAAAGAAAAAGAAGAAAGAAAATGAAGAAAGAAAACAAAGAAAAATACTAAGAAGAAAAACGGAAAAAATAAAACTAAGAAAGAAAAAGAAGAAAGAAAGAAGAAGAAAGACGAAGGAAGAAGAAGAAAGAAGAAGAAGCAGCAGCAGAAGAAGGAGACAAAAAGTACGATAAAGAAGACGAAGAGGATGAATAAGAAAGAGGAATGAGAAACCCGTGAAA
>NC_134802.1:30223787-30228787 GCF_046742065.1 Oratosquilla oratoria
TTGACGGGTCGTGAAATTTTTCATATGTTAATATGTAGCTGTTGATTTGGCTAAACAAGTGGGTGAGCAGGGAAAAATATAGCTTCTTCGAACTTTCTTGTTTTATTTGGCGAGATGCTATTTACAGTTTGGGATATAATCTCCCAAAAGGGAGAATATCTCCCCTAGTCTCCTCCACCTCTGGTAACGCAGTTGCCGCATATATAGGAAAATATGTCTATCTAAGCATGTCCTGATGGTTACAGTAGATATTAAGACTAGGATTTATATAATACTATTTGTGTGTTAGTTGCATTGCAATAAGTTTGGTAATACTGGTCAATGTGTCATGAATGTTGTATGGTTTGGAGTTACAATTATGTAAATTGGTTAGTTTAAAGAAATGGTTAATGATTTGTCTAGCGATATTAGGTACTTGTTGGCTTTTTGGGTGATAGCCTGATGTACGTTTGAGGCAGATGTTTATGATTAGGAAATGTGGAGGTCAGCAAGGTTGCGTAGGGATTGCTAAGGTCAGATCCTGTCGGACACCTTCTTATATACAGTATATAAAGGAGTGAAAGAGAAAGAGGGATAGAGAGGGAGGGAGAGGCAGTGATTCAGAGGTAGTGATTGAAAGGAAGTGATTGAGATGGAATGACTGAGAGAGAGTTATTGAAAGAGAGTGATTATTAAGAGGGAGTGATTGAGATGGGAGGACAGAGAGGGGGGAGAAAGAGAGAGGGGGAGAAAGGGGAGAGGGAGAGGGGAAGGGAGGGAGGGGGAGGGGGATTGGGGAAAGGAGCGAAGGAAAGAGAGAGAGGGAATGGCAAGAGAAGAAGGAAGTGAGGAAAAGGGATAGAAAGGGAAATTGAGAGAGGGGAAAGGGGAGAGGAGGAAGGGAGAGAGGGGAAGGGAAAGAGATGAAAGGAAGAGAGAGGAAAGGAGGGAAAGGAGGGGAGAAGATGAGAGAAATGAGGAGAAAGACAGGGAGAGAGAGGGAGACAAAAAAGGAGAAAGAGAGAGAGATAGAGGAGTGAAAGAGAAAGAGGGATAGAGAGGGAGGGAAAGGAAGTGATTGAGAGGAAGTGATTAAGAGGAAATGACTGAGAGGAAGTGATTGAAATGGAAGGAGAGATAGAAAGGGGAGAGAGAGAGAGAGAGAGAGAGAGAGAGAGAAGGAGAGAGAAAGAGGGGAAGGGAGGGAAAGGAAGGGAGAGAGAGGACAGGGTGAAAGAGAGAGGGATGGGGAGAAAGTCAGAGAGAGAGGTAGAGAGGGAAGAAGAGAGAGAAAAATAGACAGGGAAGAGAAGAGAGAAGAAGAGAGAAGAAGAGAGAGGGATAAGAGAGGGAAGAGAGAGAGAGAGAGAGAGAGAGAGAGAGAGAGAGAGAGAGAGAGAGAGAGAGAGAGAGAGAGAGAGAGAGAGAGAGAGAGAGAGAGAGAGAGAGAGAGAGAGAGAGAGAGAGAGAGAGGGAGGGAGGGAGAGAGAGACAGGGAGGGTGGGAGAGTGAGGGAGGGAGGGAGAGAGAGACAGGGAGGGTGGGAGAGTGAGGGAGGAAGGGAGAGAGACATAGCGACGGAGGAGAGGGGGAGGGAGAGGGAGAGGGAGAGGGAGGGGGAGAGGGGAGGGGGAGGGGGAGGGAGGGAGGGAGGAAGGGAGGAAGTGAGAAAGAGTTAAATGGATGGGATCTCAAGTGCTTATAATACGTGACTATATACCTGAGAATGGTATTTTCACTCGAACTCTGTGTAATGAATCCAGCAGCATATTACTAAACTACCTACTTCATGAAAACAATACCCCATCTATTCTGAATAGAACAGTATGGTACTGGCCAACATATACTTAATAAGCTTCATACACTTTCTCTGTTTTGGTGAAGGATGGTTAGTGTGTAGGAATGGGATAGGAGTTAGAGGGATGGAGGAGTTGAGGGGTTTACATGTGCTTGAAGGGATTGTACGGAATGTTTGAGTCGATCATGGACGTGATAATTGTGATTTTGTTCGTGATGGCAATGACGATAATGATCACGCTTGTAACATGGTCAACTTGATGATCATAATGACGATGATAAAGATATCTCTGACACCAATAACGACAATCAGAAGCATATGAGGGTAAATTCAATACATTGTTAATATAAGTGTTCTTCTGCTGTCAGTGAGGGGAGGAACAAGAGAAATAATTATGATAATGATTATAGTATGAGCAACAATTATCCAGGAGCTTAATAGGCACTGTGATTGATTGCGTCCATTCTTCTGAGTTCCAATGGACCACACTGGAAAAGATATACAATAGGAGACATCTTGGTTTGAAGTAAGACTAGGTATCTCTTGATATGTTCGTAATGAGTTTTCTTTCTCTGGCTGTCACTGGTGGCGTAATGGTAAGCGTGCTGGTCTCGCACTGGCTTAAAATTGGGTTCGAATCTCGCACTTATTTTCGATTCCCTACTGTGACTGTTAGTTACCTGCCCCAACAGTGCAAGCGTTTAGGGCAACGGTGACAGTTTCGGCCGCTCAGCGTCTACTGGCGTAAAATCCTTACTTTTTTTCTTCTTCTTCTATCGGCAGATTATACTATTTACCGTTAAAGTGGCCATCGAACTGAATGGGCTTTGATTTCATTGGTTAACTTCTTGAATCTGTTGGAAATAATATGGACCATACATTGATATTTTGGGGGTTTATCAAGAGGTGGCTTTGTAAGATAGGGAGTTATTCAATTATGACTCTTACTCTTCGCCTTCATATTACATACGTCACCAAGCTCTACATACACCACGTTCTTCTCAGCCACTCACTTTATGCATTTCTATCGAGAAACATCTCATCTTCCTCTGCAATCAACAAGGGCCTCTCGAAGCAACAGCCTTCACTGTTTGCTTTTTTCATCTTCTCTTTGGTCTTCCAGTCGGTCTCCTTTCCTTTAGCTTCCAGCAGTGAAATTTGACTGGAAATGTGTTGCGCTTCATTCCCACGACGTGCCCGTACCATCTTAGTTATAATCTCTTCACGATTTCAACTCAAGACTCCTACGCTCATGTCTATCCCGATAACTGTGCTTCTCTTTCTGCTCATTCACATAATTTCAAACACAAAACACTCGTGTCTGTAACCTTAATCGTTGTTGTGGAAATAAAGTAACTGAACGTCCCATTACGTCCAAAAGGGTCCTATGTACAATAGAATATGCAGAGTCCACTAGGAAAAGGAAAAACACACGGAGTCCGAGCGCTTTCGTGATATATTCACATTATCACGAAAGCGCTCGGACTCCGTATGTTTTTCCTTTTCCTAGTGGACTCTGCATATTTGTGATTCGCGTGTGACTTGTGAAATTTATGCACAATAGAATATAATACAATCTTAGCCAGAAGAAAATATAAAAAGTCACAATATAATTTGTAAGTATTAACAGACACATTTGTTCCTTGATATGCGATGATAAAGGAAATCCTTTCCAAAGAATAAGGAGTTTCTTGCATTATGTACATTCAAATACCAAGAAGATTATTTCTCATTGATAAGTAATTAATGATCTGTGAATAGAGCAGGGGAAGGGATGAAGTTTCTACAAACTTCAGCGCTGGTATGGACTGCGTCACTCGAGCCCGCATCAACCTGGCTTCAGGAATTTCAGTTCAGTACTTTAGACGATAGACCAAAGCAGACTCTCCCATAGTTTCAAGCACTGAATAACTTTTGCCTAGATTCTAGGCTCTAGTACTAGAAACAAGGTGACAGAGGTCACTCAGCCAAATCCAGGGCTGTCACATTTGTCCTATATGCTTGTACAGCCAAAGAAATTGATGTTCTTGACAACGGGTAACTGTTCCTTTAAAAGTTCTTTGGACATAAGGCTGATTATTTTACAAAGGATTACAAAGGCGGAGCATGCCGACGGAGACCGTTTGGTCCATATCTAGGTTGGATGCGAAAAAAAATCATGAAAATAATAATAAATTAATAAATAAAAACTATAATGTAAATATCATGTAATTTCTATTTTTTCACTAATGTTAATTGTAAAGAAATTTATCTTCGAACTTATCTTTTTTCACTAAAAAAAAAGCTATATTTTTTTAAGGAGAATGAAGTATAATATTGTAAAAAAAAAATAACATTCACATCAAAGGCAGTGAATATTTCTAACACAACTTGTTTTACCTGAATTAGTAAACGGAAATTTATAAAAGATGGTTGCTTTGTAAAGTGGAGTGGCCGTTGGATTGAAGGGATAAATATATATTGTTCAACAATTTCTTTGACATGGCTATTATATATATATATATATATATATATATATATATATATATATATATATATATATTATATATATATATATATATATATAATGTATATATATCAAACGTATGACTTTTCATTGAAAATTAGATTAGTATTTAAGGAACATAAACAGCTACGAAGAAAAATTACTTTTAGTTCATAGTTTCAGGGCACTAATGATTTTGTCTTTTGTCTCGTGTGAAATAAAATAAAATTATCCAATCCAAATACGCGACACAAAAAACAGTTAAATTTTTTAAATAATTTATAAATGACATTTTCATGATTGGTATTTTCCTCTTCTCTCTCAATTGTTCTGAAAACTAATAAAGTTCAAAACGAACTAAACAGACATTAAGCACGGCCATTTCGCGTATCCCATTTCTATGTTCATTCACATATTTGATCTCTAGGTCTCTCTCGGTCTCTCTCTCTCTCTCTCTCTCTCTCTCTCTCTCTCTCTCTCTCTCTATCTATCTATCTATCTATCTATCTATCATCTCTCTCACTCTCATCTCTCTCACTCTCATCTATCTCTCTCTATCTCTCTATCTATCTATCTATCTATCTATCTATCTATCTATCTATCTATCTATCTATCTATCTATCTACCTATCTATCTGACTCTCTCTCTCTCATTCTCTCTGTCATCCTCTTATTCTCTCTCTCTCTCTCTCTCTCTCTCTCTCTCTCTCTCTCTCTCTCTCTCTCTCTCTCTCTCTCT
>NC_134802.1:30236287-30253787 GCF_046742065.1 Oratosquilla oratoria
ATATATATATATATGTACACACACACACACATATATATATATATATATATGTGTGTGTGTGTGTGTGTGTGTGTGTGTGTGTGTGTGTGTGTGTGTGTGTGTGTGTGTGTGTGTGTGTGTGTGTGTGTGTGTGTGTGTGTGTTTGTCTGTGTACTTCTCTTTTCTCATCCTGCTTTTTCTCTGTTGCTCTTTCAATCTCTCTCATTTTCACTCTCTCAATCTCTCACTCCTACGCCCTCTTTCACTCTCTGCATAAACTTCAGTCAGCATTTCCTCCTTTATGTCCCGGATAGAGCTAAGCTCTTCCATAAACCCCCCCTACACTATTGGATCCTGTTCCCTTTCATGCATGGCTCCCATCAATCACCCAACCCCTTATACAGAAACTATCAGTAGCAAAGGCATTTAGATGCTATAGAACCGACTACCTTCTCTTCCTTTCCTTTATACATTCTTGGCAGTATCACTGCTTGCTTGTTATATTTCTTGTTTGCAATAGCACATACATATCCAATAACATACTGATTCTTAAAAAGGAGAATCCTACTATGTAAGGCTTTCATATACAACCGGAGGTGTTACCTTTCCGTATGTGTCTGGGATGCCAAGACTAGAAACATTCACTGTATTTTGTTGGACTCGAACCCGGTTGTGCGCATTGCGAAACGGAGCTAAACCAATTTGCCATATACCACATATAAAATCCAACTAATAAACGTCTTTCCTTTCTTCCAAATGGGTTTTTGCTTAGCTATCTTGTAAAATGATGACACACTTGCGTAGCGAGTTTAGTAATGCTATTTGTTCTACAGAATCAAAAACCTTCTCGTTATCTACATTAGCTAAGCAAAGAGGTATATTATGTTCTATTATTAGAGTTGAATATCCGTTTCTAAACTCTGTCTGTTCTCTCGGTTGGTTTCCATCTAAAAATTGACTTAGTCTATTTGTAAGGATATTGGAGAATACTTTATTAACATTTGACAGCAGGTTAACTGGTCGGTAGTTACTAAGGTGCTTCTGGTCTACTTTTTTACGAAGCTATAACATAACATTGCACCATGCATCACGAACGCTTTCTTCATGTAAGGATTGGGTGTGCAACTAAGCTAACATAATATGAACTTCTTTCCCTGCGTCTTTCAAGAGATCTATCGATATATCATCTTCCCCAGGTGCTTTTCTTCGTCTAATATTTTTAGAGCATATTCTACTTCTTATTTTGTAATCTCTGGTACACTACTAACGTCTACACATGAATTCACTGACTCAACTACGGTCTTCAATGAGTTAAGCTCTTAGTAAAGTTCTACTCCTTTTACCATTCTGTCTCTGCATTTAATTATTTCTCCATTTCTATCGTCCAAATATACGGTATCATTTGCTATCTTCCTAAAGCATGTCTGTGTTCAGTCCCTTTAATATTCTTATCTTTCAGAATAGTTTCCTCTATTTCATCCATGTTTCTCTTTCTATTCTCTGATCTATGCCTTTTGTTGATAAACTTGTTTAGTTCTATTCTTTCTATTTCGTCTCTCCTGCTTTTAATCTGCATGGTTCTTCTTCTTTTAATAAGGTCATTTGTAGCTTTGAAGTATTTGTTTTCTCTAATGTTTTTTTGTACTTTCTACTTTCTCTGACGATTCCCTCATGATCCACTAAATTTCTATTCATATTTTCGACGGTGTCCTTGTTGGTTCTTAGAGCTTTCAACCTATTTTTGATTTCTAACTGAAATATCTTATTATCCTTAACCTTTGCAAGGCTTATTTTCTTTCTTGAAACTAGTTTATTTCTCTCGGCTTTGAAATTAAATTTAGCTGTGCAACCTACCATTCTATGGTCACTGCCTATGTTGCCCGTAAGCACACGAGGCAAAGCGGTTCGAACTTTAGGAGACGATAATCCAACAAGAACGCCCGGTTTTGTTTTATTTGCACTGTTCACGGTTGCTATGAATTATTTTTTTTTCTTTCAGTAATTTCACCTCTGTGCCAACTGGTTCTGGTGAGATATTTCTCTGCTGTCACCATGTTCATTATATTCGGTGCAGCCCTATATCTATAGGGTGCCCAGTGGTCCACACCATCATTATGACGGTAACCCATATATCTATGAGGAATTTCCCTGTTCGCCATCAGGGACCTGCCAGTCAGCAGTGAGTCCTACGACTGTGTGTCTGAGCTGCTAACAAATCACAAAACACACTTGGTAAACTGTATACACACACACACACACACACACACACACACACACACACACATATATATATATATATATATATAATATTAATATATATATATATATGTATATATATATATATATATATATATATATATATTACACACAGGAACCCACAGTCGGAGAAAGAATAAACTTCGAATAAAGAAAAATACTATATTTAGGCTATAAACTGTAGCCCTCTTCAGGAAAGTACGTACTTTCCTGAAGAGGGCTACAGTTGATAGCCGAAATATAGGATTTTTCTTTATTCGAAGTTTATTCTTTCTCCGACTGTGGGTTCCTGTGTGTAATTTACAAATGTGCTACTACATTTCTGTTTAGAAATATATATATGTATATATATATTTATATATATATATATATATATATAAATTAAATAGATTTGTACATATATACACACACATATATATATATATATATATATATATATATACATATATAAATTAAATAGATTTGTACATATATATATATATATATATATATATATATATATATATATATACATATATTATTAAGGTTTTTATTAAGGTTAAACAGTTTGGTACCATCAATTAAATTTACTAAAGAAATTGTACAGAACATAAGTCTGCCCTTTTTGAATGTTATGATTTATAGGTTTGGAAATAAGTTTATATTAGATATTTACAGATGATCTACCAAAGTCCTTTCTTATATTCATTATTATTCTTATCACCACCTTAAGACTAAAGTGTCAGTATTCACTTCCATGTTTTTAAGTGCCTTTAGAGTTTCTTACCCGGATTTTTAGACCAAGAAATTAAAACAATTTATGACATTGGTAATAGATTGAAATATCCTAAACATTTAATTTATTTGGCTAAAAACACAGCAAAGAAATATTTTTATGGTCTTACTCGTAAACAGCAATTCAGTTTTAAGAATATTTTAACTCCATTTTCATCAGGATCTAATTAGTTTAACTCATACTTTTAATAAATTTGGTGTTCAAGTTGTCCTCAAAAATAACAACACTGTTAAATCCCGGTTGATTAAAATTTCACTTGCTTGTAGCGAGGTCTGTGTTTATAGTATACCGTGCAAAAATAAATTGTAACTTTAATTATATTGGACAAACAGGCAAGGATTTAAGATTGAGAATAAACCCATATAAATATAACATCAGAACAGAGCAAGTTTCAAGTGGGTTGTTTGTGCATTTAAGGGACATTAATCATTGCATTGATTGGAATAACACAAAGAAAATTGTCGTAAGTAAAGACATTAAGGAGAGAAATATCATAGAATCATATTATATTAAAGATTCATTTGAGAATAATATGAATATGAGTATGGGAATGTATAAATTAGACAACTTTATAACAAACAAAATTATTGACAGTAGCTGGGTCAAATGTCCAGTAGTGCTGAGTGAGTAAGGTCACAATGGAACTGTCCTAATTCCCCCTAATGTACTTCATTTATATATATATATATATATATATATATATATATATATATATATATATATATATATATATATATATATATATATATATATAATGTCACTGTTTCCTTACTCTGTACCTTTGAAAATGTCTTAAATAGAAGAAAGCGTTCTGTCACTTTCATTTTATTTTTCAAGTGGTTTATCACACACAAACACACACACACACACACACACACACACACACACACACACACACACACACACACACACACATATATATATATATATATATATATATATATATGTATATATATATATATGCATATATATATATATGTATATATATATACATATATATATACATATATATATACATATATATATATATATATATATATATATATATATATATATACATATACATATACATTAAAAAGGAGGAGACTGCCGGCAAGAAACCTTTTCGTCCATAACTTGGTTGGATGCAATAAATAAATAAATAAACAAATAAATAATAATAATGATAAATGATTAAATAAATAAACAAATAAAAATCATATTAGTATAGATAGTAATAGATGAAATAAGTAAATAATTAGGTAAAGTGAATTGATAAACATACAAGTAAATATTAAGTAATAATGAATTGGCAGATGAATAATAATAAATGATAATCAAAGAAATAATGCTAAATAGACAAATAATAACAAACAAATAAATAAGCAATATAAAATAAATGGTAGGCATTACAGCATCATGCTTAAATGTTTATCTAAACGAATATCAATACTTCGAACTGAACTACATTACTCTGCCTCTGTGGGAAGTTTATTCCATTCATTAACTACACGCTTGACGAAGTTGTTTCTACCCACATCCAAATAAACATATATCCTTACAGTTTAGTCCATTATTTCTTGTCGGATTCTCATTCAGTTTGAAAATTTTATCACTTTTGAGGTTTTCAATTCCCTTTAGAATCTTAAAGACTTATATCAAGTCACCTCTAACTCTACGCCTTTTTAGGGAAAACAGATTCATATGTTTTAGTCGATTTTCGTATGATTTATTTTTGATATTTGGAATCAGTTTTGTGTATTCGCCGTTGTATTTTTTTCCAATCTGTCAATGGCTTAATGAGATTTGGTGACCATACGGAAACAGCATATTCCAAATGTGGACGAACTTACGATTTATATAGCTTGTGAATGAGAGATAGACTTTTAAATTAGAAGATTGCGCAATCAGTCCTAAAGTTTTATTTGCTTTCTCAGAGGCTGAAATACACTGCTTAGATGATTTGAGATCATTACTGATAATTACACTGAGATCCTTTTCACTATCCACTTTTGTTAACAAATTTCCAAATAACTTGTAATCGTACTTACTATTTTTACCTATGTGCATAACCTTGCATTTATGTATTTATGTATGTTAAATTTCATTAGCCAAATATCAGACGATTGCTGTGGTTTACCTAATTTTTTTTTATATCTATTTAGTTTAAGTGATCATTTGCCATTCCGCACACTTTCATATCATCAGTTAGTTTGGAGACAATAGATTTCAGCCCGTGGTCTATATTATTAATATATACTATGTATAGAATTGGCCCAAGAACGGAACCCTGAGGAACTCCACTAGTAACATTTCTCCATCTAGAAGTTTTGCTATTTAAAACAACTCTTTGTTTTCGAGCGTTCAAGCAATTACTAATCCAACTTAATAGGCTACCACTTATTCCGTGTGAAGCTATTTTAGTAGGTAGTGAAAAGAAGAGTCACTCGGTGTGTCTCTAAAGCCTTTAGAATATTTATTGTGTCCAGCAAAGAAGAACCAGATGTACCAGAAGGGTTTAGACTTATGGTGGCATCCTCTACATATTTAATTCTGATTAAAGTTAAATGACTTTATGCAACGAGATTGGAGTAAAGAGTGTAAGAAAATATCAATCAACCTTTCCGCTACCTTGATATATACGGACCTTTCCTCTTCGTAACTTTTTTGTGTGTGTTTCTACCAATCTTTAATCATATTGATAAACTACAATATTCTATCTAACGCCAGGAAGTTTCATTCAGGTTTAAGGTCGTCATATAACGTAGCAAGAGGTTAATGACATAATGACACTTTTTTCCGACTTGAACTTTTCCTCTTATCCAAGACGAAAGATTTCGCTAACGGTCGCCAACCAAAGATTACCCTTTCCTAATGACTTGCTCTTACACAAAATGAGAATATCTGTCCTTCTAGTTTCCTTCTGTTCTCCTTTTAGTATTAGAAATTTCATACACGGAAGTATCATTATCAACTCATTGTTGTCATTTTTTTTACTGGTTAAGATCACTTCTAGATAAAATGAGGAACTGTCCTTCTAGTTTCCTTCTGTCCTATTTTTGGCAGTAGAAATAACATGCATGGAAGTATTATTATCATCATTATCATTATAATAATCATTACTATCATTGTTATACTGAGTAAGATTATTTTTGGACAAAATGAGAAAATCCGTCCTCTTTTTTTGACAAATGATATTGCATACACAGAAGTATCATTATCATCATCATCATCATCATCATCATGTTTATAATCATTATTGTTATCACTATTTAACTAAGGAAGATCATTCCTTCAATTATATGTGGTTAAGATCACTTCTAGATAAAATGAGGAAATCTGTCCTTTTAGTTTCCTGCTGTCCTGTTTTTGGCAGTAGAAATAACATACATGGAAGTGTTATTATTATCATCATTATTATTATAATAATCATTACTATCATTGTTATACTGAGTAAGATTATTTTTGGACAAAATGATAAAATCCGTCCTCTTTTTTTTTGACAAATGATATTGCATACACAGAAGTATCAGTATCATCATCATCATCATGTTTATAATCATTATTGTTATCACTATCTAACTAAGGAAGATCATTCCTTCAATCATATGTGTAAATCCCTCCTACTCCTCCCCACTATATCCCTCCCAGCCCGAGATTATCCATGAAGATAGGAAAGCTAATTAACTACAGTACTTAACTTCTAGTGTCCGCCCCCCCCCAACCCCCACCCCACCACCGTCCTTCCAATACCCAACGAGATAATGACGAAATTCCGAATGACCAAACACAACTTCGGGAACCACCTTAAGGTATGCTTCACTCGGTGCATTTATTAGCCTACCACAGCAATGGTGGTTAAACGCGTTGGTAGGTACTTTGCAATTCGTAGTAAAACGCCCTCATTAAAAATAAAAAATAAATAAGAAATATAGCTTTAGACAATCGTTCAATGATCATCAATGAGGCATGAACGATCATCGTTGAGCGAAACGCGGCTAGTAAAACGTACGTTAAACCCGAAGTTCCCAAACTTAAACCAGTTCAGTATAGTACATCAAGCCCGTTATCCCCATCCATAAAAGTAGTCTAATAATGCATGAGTTAAAACCATGTATTTTTATGTTATCTTGTTTAGATATATAGCCCATAAAAGATAATGCCACAATATGTTGCTTTGTCTTCTTGGCTCACTGATTTTTTTTTTTTTTTTTTCGCTCTATAATGACCCTTTTACCTCCGGGTTATCCAGCAGTTACGGCATACATGCATTACGTCATTATTCTGGAGGGATTGAATATGCTAAAGAGGCATTGTAACCTATTGACATTGCGTTTTCATAGGAAAAAACAACAATAAAAAACATTTGCTTTAATTTCTTGATTCAAGGTTTTTACATAGGTATTATTCAACTACTGATATTTCAATTTTATATTTCAATTGGATTCTCGAAACCAACCATAAGACAAAACACAACGATCTGAAGAAGTCCGACGCTGTGAATCAATAAGATATTTTTCTAGTGAAACTTTTATATTACTGAGCATTATTTTCTTAACAGTGCTTTGTACCTAGACTTCATTGATCACTTTCAGCATACTTTTCAAAAAATATATATAAATACATACATACATACATACATACATACACTAAAGGCTTTTCCCCCTTACAAGAGAGGCAGTCAAAAAACAAAACAAAAAAACATAGAAACCACTCCCACCCATTCCATCCCCTACATACTCCACTCCCCTCTACCCTCTTCCTTCCTTCTTATCTAGGCACCTCCTGGATGATGGGTCATCCCTGCATCTTGTCCACTACCCTGGGTCAGAAGCAGTGCCGTAAGACACAGTACATTCACAGCACATTTCAATATTTTCATCAGTTTTTTAATATCTCACTGAGCATTATTTTCTTAACAGCTTCGTACTTAAACTCGCTTGATTACTTTCAGCATATTTTTTTTTATGGAAAAAATATTCAAAGAACTTTTTGACGCTGTGACTTAGTAAGGCATTATCGTTTTCTAATTCAGTTTTTGAGCATCCCACTAAGGCTCCCATAATCACTTTCATCATATTTTTCCATAAAAATATATACATTTCAATCTTTTCAATGACGTGTTACGCATATCGAATGTACAGTCCGTACAAAGACTTCACCTGATAATATCGAATGTACAGTCCGTACAAAGACTTCACCTGATAATATTGGACCAACCACACTGGGTTTAAATAATTGATCAAGAATCTCATCCATTCAATGGATCTAATCAATGCATGGAACTCAGTAAATCTAATCAAGAGCTCGTTAAAATGCTTGGCTTCGGCAGCTTTAGGAGTTGTAATAAAAAAGTGGTTGATTAATCTTTATAGGGATGCATGATTTTTTTCATATATTTTCTTTCACTATGTATGATAGCAAAATTACTAGTTATATATATATATATATGTATGTATATATATATACATATATACATATATATATATATACATATATTGCAGTAATTCACAATGCACACGTGAAAATAATATGCAGAAAAAACCACTGTCCATGTAAGAGACCACAATCATCCTATTGACTGGGATAATTCTAATGTAATAATTTCTTGTAGATCCTTATTAGAAAGAAACATTATTGAATCCAGTCATATTAAACAAACCTTTGACCATAATATCAATTTAAGTTTAGGATTATTTAAGCTTGATGATTTTGTCATTGATAAAATTGTAAGAACTTCTCCAAGTGCTACTAAGCCGGGGTGACGTAACGTCATGGACCAAACGTCCGTATATGTAAACATCGGCTCTACCTGATTGTGAAGCATCTTGTGTGTCCTTCCCATGTTCCTAGCTTGTCTTCTACTTTATGTATATATATCCACCTTTGTCTCTGTAACTGTGTATTCCTTGATAATGTCTTAAATAGACGAAAACGTTCGGACTAAGCTTCTTATTTCCCAGTGTTTTTTCTGCATATACATATATATATATATATATATATATATATATATATATGTATATATATATATATATATATATATATATTATATATATATATATATATGTATATATATATATATATATATATATATATGTATATATATATATTGTAACTAAATCACTTCAACACGTGATCAGAATTATGCTGGTAACCACTTAAGAAAAAGAAACACAGAATCCCAAGCGCTTTCGTGTAATTCACATCCTCAGGGGAGAATATAGACAAAAGAACAATACAAAGACAATATATACGGAAAAGTGTAAACCTAGTGTCAGAACAGGACAAGACTCTAATGTTTTATTTGTGTACATAAGGGATTATGATCATTGTATAGACTGGACTAAGGCATCGTCAGTTTCATCATGTAATCCTATTGTTAACGGGAACATTATTGAAAGTAGCCTTATCAAACAAACTGAGTCAGTCAATTTAAACATAAGTAATGGTATGTATAAGTTAGATAATTACATAATTAAGAACATTTGTAAACAATTCGGTATAGGGTATTTTGGTTAATCCCAAGAGAGGACAAAAGACATGGTTCCGTGTGGGGCCTTGTGACCTCTATTAATTTTTCCGTGGGTACCTTGTGACCTCTGCTAATTTCTTCGTATGTTGCCTTATTACCTCTCCTAGGTTTACACTTTTCCGTTTATATTATCGTTGTATTATACTTTTGTCTGTATTCTCCCCTGAGGATGTGAATTACACGAAAGCGCATGGGATTTCTGTGTTTCTTTTTCTTAAGTGGTTACCAGCATATATATATATATATATATATATATATATATATATATATATATATATACATATATATGTATATACATATGTATATGTATATACATATATATATATATACTGTGTATGAATAATGGTTTACAGTAAAAGAAGAGATCATCAATTTTCTCTTAACATTTGTTTAACCGTGTGTGTGTGTGTGTGTGTGTGTGTGTGCGCGCGCGAGCGCGTGTGAGTTTGTGCGCGAGCGCGTGTGAATTTGTGCGCGCGATCGCACTTCATGTCCAAACGGACTGGGTCGCGTGTTTCTGAAGAAGAGAATCTAGGGCTGAATAGAAAAGCCAGACGGCAGTAATGCTAAAATAAAAATCACGCTGAGGACAGAGGGGTTCATTAGTACAAGCAAATGGGTTCATCTGCTCAACACAGCCAAACAGAAAATGATGAAGGTATATTCAAGTCAGTACTAGCACATGTGAAATTCTAGTCTGCTTGATGGATATTCTGTAATGATTGGTCCAAATTCATAGAGATGTGATATGGAAGGCAGGGTTGGAATTTCGTAATTATATTACACCATTTATCGATGAGTGTATGATTAATGTGCTCTGCCTCTTTGATGAAGCATGTAGAGATATTGAGGTCCACTCTGGCAAGTATAATGAATAAAAATATAGAAAATAATAATCATTTCCGTCGCAGCCACTTTGTGATTAAGAACTTACCATCTCTAACAATAGCAACAGTATTAACAACATTAACAGCAACATCAACATCAACAACATCAACGACATTAACAATGTCAACAACATCAACTATATCAACATCATCCACATCATGTACATCGAGAACATTGATATCACCAACTTCATTAACACCATCAACATCATCATCAACAACGTCATCAACAACAGTAGCAGCAACAGCAACAGTAGCAGCAGCAGCAGCAACAACAACAGCAGCAACAGCAACAGCAGAAGCAACAACACCAACAACGCTACCTCTATCACCACCGGCACCGCCCGAACAAACAAGTTTGCATTCCAGTTGAGGAAAAAATGTGCATCTGTGGTCACTTTCAGAATGAGAGGCATTCAGTTGAAGAGTCTTCAGTGAGACTCGATACAAGACAAAAATTTCACGTATCAATCGTTGAGGAATTTCGTTTTTGTGTACTTCTTCGTAACGTTTCTTTATATGAAACTGTTTATACCATTCTGAAGGCTATTGACTTCTGAAACTTGAATTCTTAGTTATTTGTTTGTTTTGTATACTAAGTTCTGTATATGGTCTAAGTATACGGTCCAAATATTGCTATATATCATTGGACTAAATGTTCTATACCAGTGTTATAAGTACATAACCTTTTCTACATTTGATATACTATTTATATTGTAGACATACTAGAGGCATTTGTACATGCTGTACAAAAACAATCTTGCTTGAAAAATAATATATCGTATAGAGTTTATCGGGTGTTTAAGTTTTGCACTAAGTACTTCATTTGATTTGTCTAGTGGTCTATTGTTTATATCAGTTGTGTTATATAGTTCTTATTGAACTCTTTCTAAAAGTTGAAATACCCAATACATATGATGCCGTGTTTAAAACATGCTCTGAGTCTTTTTTATGTAACTTTTTCTATACAATTTGTACGCAAGATGTGATCAGTGTGTCCTTCCATCATTATAGCCTACATAAGATAAATGCCTTTTCTGCCTACGTAAATGTCTTCTCTAGTCTAATCTGAAGCATACACACACACACACACACACACACACACACACACACACACACACACACACACACACACACACACACACACACACACACACACACACACACACACACACACATGTATATATATATATATATAATATATATATACATACATATATATATAAAGTTCATCTATATTCCAAATCCGAGCTGACTATCTGTTGTTTGAAAAATTATATTTTCCAGTAAATTACTTTTGAATCGTCAATTTCTTGAAGATCAGCATAGTTCTGATGAAGTTGGTTTGATTTCGTTTCCTGCTGATTGTGAGCAAGAGAGGTCCTTGGGGATGTAGAGCCAGACGAAAGACAATTTTTCTTTTTTCATTTCAATTATAAAACTCAGTAAACAAAATTTCTATTCACGGTAAGGATCTAATGACAACGACCTTGCAAGCGAAATTTACATAAAGTGAACGTCAGGTAGAAACATCTCTATGTCACCTTTATCTGAAGATACAGCTCAAGGGACTTACACCCGACCGGATGACCTAAGGACCATCGCCAGTCACCGTGGGGTTGCGGGTCTCCAGTGAACGAAACACGATGTAACACAATTATCATTAGTAGTGGTACACTTAGAAAAGTAGACGACCTCCAAAATATGAAAATAAAGTGAACTTTCATCGTCTTTTGTAAGTTCAACCACACACGTCCCCGTCTCCCCCTTTGCCCTTCATTTCATTTTTTGTTTCCATACGTGAGACACAGGTGGCAAGGCACCTCAAGCTCAAAAGGCTTGTGTAAAGGATTCATGTTTGAAGAAATATCTTTCTAAGCGCACTAACTTTAATTTCTAGTCACACGTTTTTAAATATACCTAAACTTGTATTTGTATTGCAATTTGTATTTTGGACTTGAATTTGGGTCCTGGTTATCAATTTAGTTAAGTGATATCCCCAAGAATATTTTATTCATCTACGTCATACAAGATTAACCCTCAGATTTGAAGTTTGTTTCTATAGATTTATGTTATAGCAAAGTTCCAATAATTTGATTCAGCCAATTGATAAATAGTGTTCCCCCAGCATTGGTTGGGGGGGAGTTATCCTTGCTGAATACATTCACGATGTGGCACCAATTACATAGGAGCCCACTGAAATGAATAGAATCGTCATGTTTTAGTAAAAACAAAATAACTAAAAGACGTAACGTTTTTTTCAAGGTTAATGAATTGTGGGCCTGAAATCAATACTTGTACACTCGATATGATGTACATAGGAGCCCACTGAACTGAATAGAATCGTCATGTTTTAGTAAAAACAAAATAACTAAAGGACGCAACGTTTTTGTCAAGGTTAATGATTTGTGGGCCTGAAATCAATACTTGTACACTCGATATGATGATTTGGACATGAAATTTTAATCCCCAGTGAGAGGAAAGTATGAAAGTGGCAAAGACTAAGCCTGGCTGCTTGAAGCTTTCTCATTTGCCATGCTTCACATAAAACCACAAAGATGTAAGCAGCAAGTTAAAAAAAAAAAAAAAAGGGAAAACACGTTCTTTGGTTCTTTGTATATATTGGTACACAATTTGGTAATGGCTTACATACGAGTGAAAGCACCCAACACGACTAGACCGAGATCGAAATCGAGACCAAGGTGAGATCGAGATCGAGACCGAGGTGAAGCACCAAGGTGCTGTACGAGGAAAAGGACGAAGAAGACGACAGGAGGAGTAAGTGACCATAGGAGTTTATTTAAGGTCTTTATATAAAGAGAGATATAGAGAGATAAAAAAGAGCTATTAAGAGATATATAAAGAGAAAGATATAAAGAGAGAGGGACAAGGAGAAAGGGAAAGGGACAAGGAGAAAAAGGAAGGGACAAGGAGAAAGAGGAAGGGAAAGGGACAAAGAAAAGGGGAAAGGGACAGGGAGAAAGGGAAAGGAACAAAGAGAAAGGGAAGGGGGCAAAGAGAAAGGGGAAGGGACAAGGACAGAGGGGTAGGAAGAAGGAAAAAGGGAAAGGGACAAAGAGAAATGGGAAAGGACAAAGAAGAAAGGTTGAAAGGGACAAAGAGAAAGGGGAAAGGACAAAGAAGAAAGGGAAAGGGACAAGGAGAAAGGGAAAGGGACAAGGAGAAAGGGAGAGGGAAAAGGAGAAAGGGAAAGTGAAAAGAAGAAAGGGAAAGGAACAAGGAGAAAGGGAAAGAGGCAAGGAGGAAGAGAAAGTGGAATGGACAAGGAGAAAGGGAAACGGAGAAGGAGAAAGGGGAAGGGACAAGAAGTAAGGGAAAGGGACAAGGAGAAATGGAAAGGGGCAAGGAAAAAAGGGAAGGGGACAAGGAGAAAGGGAAGGGGGCAAGGAGAAAAAGGAAGGGACAAGGAGAAAGGGAAACGGAGAGGGAGAAAAGGGAAAGGGATAAGTAGAAAGGGAAAGAGAGAATAAGTGAAAAAAGGAAAGAGAGAGGGGGAAAAGGAGAGGAGAGAGAACCTGTGAGTCGAGCCGGACAGACAGAGGGATTGAGGCCTTCAAGCTCTCTTTATCTCTTAGGTCAAGGTCCCCAATCTTCTGGAGGCGAAGAACTCGAGGGAATTGGTCCCAACACGTGTAAGAAGGATCATAGACAACAATCGGTGTGACAAGGTGAAGCATTGGCGCTAAACGGCTAAAGGTATCTTAGCCTTGCTCACTGTGTGGTGCTAAGATGACGAATGAAATACTCTGGCGGCATTTAACATAAAGTGGAAAAGTCTGTTCTATGAAGATAGTTTTTTTTTATAGTTAATGGGACTTAAGCCCTTCAGTCCCATGACATAAGACATGTACTTTCTTTGTCTAGTACTAGATGTCTAATACTAGTCAAGGAATGAATAAGAATGAAAAATGTATATATAAATGTTGCATTGCAAAGTTTATGTCTTCTAACCTAGAGAGACGGTTCCTAACCTGAATAAATGCACCTGATGGTAATTAAAACAAATAATAAAGACGTAAGGTTTAATTCGAAGAATACTAATAAGAAAAGTTTTCGGTCATTATAGTTAACCATTTGTACCAATTTTATTACTTATTTTTAATGACCGTTTCCCCTCGTAAAGCGGACATGTATACCCACATACATACACATACACGCAGGTGCAGACACACACACACGCTCGCGCGCGCACACACACGCACACGCACACGCACATGCAAACACACACACACACACACACACACACACACACACACACACATACACACAGCTTTACCATACAATAGGCTCAAGGTGAAGAGGAAGTTTTCCTTAGATGAATAAAATCAATTTAGTTAAGCTATAAGAATTTCTAGTTTTTATCTAAATGTTTGGCAGAACATCTCGATTGACCGAATAAAACATTCTATATATTCTATTCTAGATAAGTTCAAACTATTTTGCTTGTTCTAGGAAAAGCGTGCTAAGCAAGAAAAGTGACCCGAAGAGGACGTAAACCTGTAAATATCTTGTGAAAATATTATTACTTTATTCTATGTAACATCATGTGATTCTATTCAGTCCAACGAAACCCCTTGAAACCTTATTAGGACAAAAGATATATGACGTCATGTAATTCTATCCAATCCAACGAAACCTCTTGAAACCTTTTTAGGACAAAAGACATGAGGTGACGCCATGTGATTCTATCCAATCCAACGAAACCCCTTGAAACCTTTTTAAGACAAAAGACATGAGGTGACGTCATGTGATTCTATCCAATCCAACGAAACCCCTTGAAACCTTTTTAGAACAAAAGACATGAGGTGACGTCATGTAATTCTATCCAATCCAACGAAACCCTTTGAAACCTTATTAGGACAAAAGACATGAGGTGACGTCATGTGATTCTATCCAATCCAACGAAACCCCTTGAAACCTTATTAGGGCAAAAGACATGAGGTGACGTCATATGATTCTATCCAATCCAACAAAACCCCTTGAAAGAATTGCGATTCTATCCAATCCAACGAAACCCCTTGAAACCTTATTAGGACAAAAGACATGAGGTGACGTCATGTGATTCTATCCAATCCAACGAAACCCTTTGAAACCTTATTATAACAAAAGACATGATATGACGCCATGTGATTCCATCCAATCCAACGAAACCCCTTGAAAGTCATGTGATTCTATCCAATCCAACGAAACCCCTTGAAACCTTATTAGAACAAAAGACCTGAAACAGAAAGACTGAGCCTTGGTTATGACGTAGAGGGGAACTAGCAGAGGATCGTGAAGACATCTAGCATGCAACTGGGGTTGCACAGGTGTTCAGAAATAATTGGACCGGGGAGAGGGCGTTTGGTAAAAGAGAAAAAAGAGAGAAAGGGAAAAAGAAAGAGAGAAAGAGAGTGCAATAGTAGGGGGAAGAGGTCGCAAGGCATGGAATAGGAACGAAAGAGGGTCAGTAGGCGTGGAAATGGAATGGGAGGAGGGGTGAGGTGTGAAAAGGCAATGGAAGAGAGAAAGAGAGGGGGAAAGAGAGCAAAGATGTGACCGGAAAAAAATGCTGAAATGAAGGAGGGGAGAGGGATGGTGATAGAGGGAAAAGGGAAAGTTGGGTAAGTAAAGGTAAGGTAAGGTAAGGCAAGGAAGGGTAAGGTAAAATGTGGTATAAAGTATTGTATGGTAAAATAAGGTTAGGTAATGTTAAGTGAGGTAAGGTAAAGTTGGATAAGTAAAGGTAAGGTAAGGCAAGGAAGGGTAAGGTAAAATGTGGTATAAAGTACTGTATGGTAAAATCAGGTTAGGTAAATTTAAGTGAGGTAAGGTAAAGTTGGGTAAGTAAGAGTAAGGTAAGGCAAGGAAGGGTAAGGTAAAATGTGGTATGAAGTACTGTATGGTAAAATACGGTTAGGTAAAGTTAAGTGAGGTAAGGTAAAGTTGAGTAAGTAAGAGTAAGGTATGGCAAGGAAGGGTAAGGTAAAATGTGGTAAGGTACTGTATGGTCAAATAAGGTTAGGTAAAGTTAAGTAAGATAAGGTAAAGTTGGGTAAGTAAAGGTAAGGCAAGGAAAGGTAAGGTAAAATATGGTAAAGTACTGTATGGTAAAATAAGGTTAGGTAAAGTTAAATGAGGTAAGGTGAGGTAGAGTAAGCTAAGCCAAGGTATGATATGGTAAGGCAAAGGAAAGGTAAATATTAATAAACATCATATTAAATGTAGGATGACCACAGAATATCAGACGGATAACTAAATGGTACCCAGTAATACATATGGAAGAGTAAATAGTAATATGGAAAAGTAAATAGTAATAAACACCATATTAAATGTAGGATGACCACAGAATATCATCGGATAACTAAATGTTACCCAGTAATACATATGCAAGAGAAAGGCAAATTTAAGGATCAGACAGAGGAAACAGTGAGTACAGAGAAAGATGGAATGTAGAGGTAAGGCAAAGAAAAGGTAAATAGTAATAAACATCATATTAAATGTAGGATGACCACAGAATATCATCGGATAACTAAATGTTACCCAGTAATACATATGCAAGAGAAAGGCAAATTTAAGGATCAGACAGAAGAAACAGTGAATACCGAGAAAGATGGAATGTAGAGGGAGATTATGGTAAGAGGATGATTAATAAAGGAAAAGAGGTACACCACATGTCGTAGAAGTAATGAAAGTAATTGCTGTCTTCAGTTTCATTGACCGGAACTCCGCAGTCTCGCAGTGGCTGAAAATGGTTCTCAAGCTCTCTCCTAAATTTTTCTTTAAGAAGAAATGCAGGGATGTTGTTTGCGATATATTATACGATGTTATTTTTACTTTGGGCAGCGAGGTAGCTCACTGGATACCATGTCGAACTCATGAGCACATGGTCGTGAGTTTGATTCCCAAGACCCACTGCGGGTTATGTCCCGTTGGTTCTCGATAGTCCTAGCCTGATTGGGAGGCGACCCAATATCGGCCTTAAAATATAATCAGCGACTGGTTGCAACTAACAGACTTTGCTTTACTAGGGGTTTCTCACTTCCCATTGTGTGGGAGAGGATTTTTTTTTTTTTTTTTTTTTTTTTTTTT
>NC_134802.1:30258787-30261287 GCF_046742065.1 Oratosquilla oratoria
TTCCGATGTTCTTGTAGTCGTGTCGTCAACTTCTTACTTGTCTCTCCCATATAATAGGCCTCACAATTCTTACACTTTACATGGTGCACCATCCCCATCTGATTGGCTACAATTTCTACGTAGATCTTTCACCTTCGTCAAAGCCCCATGCAGTGTGTTCATCGGTTTGTGCGCCACTTCTAACCCGTGTTTTCTTAGCAGTCTCGCTGTAACTTCTGATGCCACTTTCATAAACGGTATCATAATTCTCGACGTTTTATGGTTTTTCTCGCTCACTATGTTGTTCTCCTGTGAAGTCGTCCACCTCTACACCGCTGATCTGGGGTACCCATTGTCTCTGAAGACCTTTCTAAGGTGGGTCTTCTCCTTCCGGGAAGGCGACCTAATTATCTGCACCCCTCTCCCCACCAAATAATAATAATAAAAACGGTATCGGACTGTAACTTTTAGTTCCTCCCTTGCCAGGAGTTTCTTCTCACTTCGTGGGAGTGGAATGGTGAATTTTAAGTTTCTATTTTTTATATCACCATTGCTCAACGGGAACAGTAATGTCCTGGAGTGTCCGGCAAGTTTTCCAGATTCGAACCCGGTCCGCCCTAGTAACAGCGGAGAACTCTAACCACTGCGCCATGAGGTGTGTGTGTGTGTGTCAGTGTCTGTGTGTGTCTATGCACCTGTGTGTGTGATTCACCATTGTCTTGGATCATGTGTTGGACTCTTTATCGACATATATTTCCCTCTCGGAAGAGAGCTCAGAGCTCATATATGACCGATCTATGGATAATGCTATGACATTACGCGCACACACACACCCAACTCCTCGTCCACGAGAGTTGGAGTAACGACTCGCAGCGGAGCGATACCAAATTCATTTCAGCCCTGGGCGGGATTTGAACACGGACTACCGTAGTGACGGGCCGGAACTCTACCAACTGCGCCATCGTGATGTGTGTGTGTGTGTATGTATGTGTATATGTGTGTGTGTATGTTTGTGGGTTTGTGTTTGTGTGTGTGTGTGTGTGTGTGTGTGTGTGTGTGTGTGTGTGTGTGTGTGTGTGTGTGTGTGTGTGTGTGCATGTGTGCGTGTGTGTGTGTGTGTGTGTGTGTGTGTGTGTGTGTGTGTGTGTGTGTGTGTGTGTGTGTGTGTGTGTGTGTGTGTGTGTGTGTGTGTGTGTGTGTGTGTGTGTGTGTGTGTGTGTGTGTGTGTGTGTGTGTGTGTGTGTGTGTGTGTGTGTGTGTGTGTGTGTGTGTGTGTGTACGTCAGTGTGTGTGTGTGTGCGTCAGTGTGTGTGAGTTTGTGTGTGTTCATGTGCGTGTATATGTGCATATTTGAGTATGGGCGTGGACGTGCGTCTGTGTATATGTGTAAAAAACATATGCATACACCAATTCCACTAATACGTGTATTCTCATGTGGACTTAGGTATCTATATATATGTATTTTCTCCCCTTCTCCCCAAGCGTCCATAGTTTTTCTTCCTTAACTTGCCTTCTTCCTCCTACCATTCATCCTCCATTTCTTTATGCTATTTTCTCCACTCCCCTCTACTACTTGTCAGCCATTCTGCCTCTTCTATGCTTAATCCTTTCCTGTCCCCGCTCTCCCTCCGTCTCTTCTTGGATGTTTCTCTTTCCATCTTTCTTTTTTCAACCCTTGCTGCATGCACCCTTTTTATCAATCTGCCTTCCTCTATTCTCTTTAACTGTCCAAATTATCTTAGCTATGTTTTGCTTGTCTTCTTACTTATACCTATTTTCTTCCTATATACAGTATATTGTGTGTCATTATTCCATAACCTGTATATTCTTTTTCTTTCATGTACAGTTTTCAAGCAGTCTAAAAATAGAAGTGATGGTAAGCTAGAGTCAATAACAACAGCAATTTGTTCATCTGCATTAACTAATTAGTTTCTTGTTATGGTACTCCTCAAAGCGTCTACATTTAGCTCTTATGTAGCGTCACTGAATCCAGTATCCTCATCACCATCACTTACCTAATCTGTGTTTTAAACACTTCTCTACAAAGTCACCTTGTCAAATACCATTACGGGTAACACAAAACAAGTTTATTCAGTTTAGGGTAAGGACCTGCATGGCTAGACGAGATTTTTCTGTCACCCTACACCTCCGCTATCCACCACCTTCCTTTCATCCTCACTCTCCAGCTTTTTTTCAATGAGATTACCAGCTTTCCTGCATTCATTAATGTGTTGGTCATTCCTTGTTCCATTGCTGTGACCACATTCAAGGCTACTTCCCCCAGAACCCGAAAGTTTCTGCCCTCCTAAAGTCACTTCTTGTATGTTTAATTTTCCATTGTCTCTCCTCTCTCCTCTCTATTCCCAACATCATGTTGACATTCAGTACAGACTTTCCCTCCTTCCCGCATTATTCCAAGTTCATACCAGTTCCTGCAATTGTTTTGCCTATTCCATCATCAATAATTCATCGTCAGTATACATTATGCTGTTTACTCTATATCGGGCCCTACCTTTACCAT
>NC_134802.1:30268787-30271287 GCF_046742065.1 Oratosquilla oratoria
TATTAACACAGAAGTCTATGTTATATACAAAATAAATGAAAATAAACAAAACACAGTATAATAAACCCAAGACGTTTCGCAGATCGTTCTGCATCTTCAGTTGGAATGAAGGGAAGTGTGACCAAGACGAGTATAAATATGTATAAAGGCAAAACTTGGAGAGGTCACTTAATGACTCTCCTCTGTTTGGCTGGCGCTGTTTGGTTGGTTCCTAAGCCTAGCCGATCGCCTAAGGCATGACATTTTATTCTCTGCGGGGATATTTTGGACCTTTATGGGTGTTCTCTGATCTGGTGGTTGTATTTTGGTGAACAAATGTCTCCTACGTGTAGGTTTCATGCTGGGGAGGAGGGAGAAATCATTTGTTTGTACATTAATAATTGGTTGTAAATCTTTTATGATTACAGCCTACAAAATGGTCAAACATTGGAGGTCCTTCTCCTCTGTGACGATTTCTGTGTTGTGTATCATGGTTTCCCTGTCGAGATGGCGTCTGTGGTGGGTCCAAAGGTGTTGTTTAGGTCCTCCTTGTTGTAGGTGAAGGGTGATTATTCTGGACAGGGTGGTAGTTGTCCTTCCCACGTAGGTAGATAGGGGCGTACAGTCCTCCTCTGAGCAGGTGAATTTATATACTACGTGGGATTGACGTATACCATGAGGTTTTGGGGCGGTGTGATTTTTTAAGATTAGGGAAGATGTTTTCTTGTTCCTGTAGTAAATGGTGAGTGATAATTTGTCACGTTCTTTCGTGGGGGTCACATTTCTTTTAATAATGTCTTTTAATATTTTCTCATCCTCTTTATATTTATTGGACATCTGGGACTTATAGAATATGCGGTGTGTGGTTCCTTCATGTTCTGTGGTAGTGTGATGAGGTTCTTGGTACCAGGTGTCAATAACTCTTCTGAGTGTAGATTGTACTTCGTTGTTGGAGTAACCATTATTAATTAGAAGTTGGTGGACTCTATCTATCTCCTTCTAGGTGCTGATAGTGGAGTCTCTGTACTTTTTGGGGCACTCACTTTCTCCGCTCATACATAGTCCGGGGTTTGTGTCCTTAACATACACGCTGGAAGAAAAGGAACAGTTAGTCTGTTTAAGGAGGACGTCCAAGAAGGGGAGGGAACCATTTTCACTATGTTAGACAGTGAAATCAATCTCCGACACCTCCATGAGTTTCCTCCTCAAGATTTCAAGGTCTTGGTGTGAATCAGTTTGGACAAAAATATCATCAATATATCTACAGTAAATATTGGGTTTGCTAATTTCACTGAAGACTATTTCCTCTACCGAGCCCATGAAAAAATGGGCAAAGAGAACCCCTAAAGGGGAACCCATAGCAACTCCATCCGTTTGTTGGTAAAGCTTCCCGCTTGGGCAGCGGAAAGGAGACATTTTAGTACAAGTCTCGAGTAGGGAGCGTAGATGTTTTTCAGGTATGTCTAGTCCGGGGGCAGGTCCACTTCTGTATATTTTGTCACAGATAAAGTTTATAGTTCTGTCCACGGAAATGTTAGTGAATAACGAAGTGGCATCCAGCGATGCTATTATTCCTCGGCTGGGAGCATCTTTTACCATCATCACACTACCACAGAACATGAAGGAACCACACACCGCATATTCTATAAGTCCCAGATGTCCAATAAATATAAAGAGGATGAGAAAATATTAAAAGACATTATTAAAAGAAATGTGATCCCCACGAAAGAGCGTGACAAATTATCACTCACCATTTACTATAGGAACAAGAAAACATCTTCCCTAATCTTAAAAAATCACACCGCCCCAAAACCTCATGGTATACGTCAATCCCACGTAGTATATAAATTCACCTGCCCAGAGGAGGACTGTACGCCCCTATCTACCTACGTGGAAGGACAACTACCACCCTGTCCAGAAGAATCACCCTTCACCTACAACAAGAAGGACCGAAACAACACCTTTGGACCCACCACAGACGCCATCTCGACAGGGAAACCATGGTGCACAACACAGAAATCGTCGCAGAGGAGAAGGACCTCCAACGTTTGACCATTTTGTAGGCTGTAATCATAAAAGATTTACAACCAATTATTAATGAACAAACAAATGATTTCTCCCTCCTCCCCAGCATGAAACCTACACGTAGGAGACATTTGTTCACCAAAATACAACCACCAGATCAAAGAACACCCATAAAGGTCCAAAATATCTCCGCGGAGGATAAAATGTCATGCCTTAGGCGATCGGCTAGGCTTAGAAAGCAACCAAACAGCGCCAGCCAAACAGAGGAGAGTCATTAAGTGACCTCTCCAAGTTTTGCCTTTATACATATTTATATTCGTCTTGGTCACACTTCCCTTCATTCCAACTGAAGATGCAGAATGATCTGCGAAACGTCTTGGGTTTATTATACTGTGTTTTGTTTATTTTCATTTATTTTGTGTATAACATAGACTTCTGTGTTAATATGAGTTACCAATGTCAATTGGAAATTTGCTTCTTCCCCTCTCATTTCCCC
>NC_134802.1:30281287-30306287 GCF_046742065.1 Oratosquilla oratoria
TCAGGAGGAATAGTATTGGACTGCCACACAGTTGACAGTACCGCATGCAACACGCGGATTGTGGGTTCATACCCAGCTTTCAGCAACTCTGCAGTGATGCTGCAGATGCAAGTTGCCTCTTCATTCTTCAACTTACATCCTCTTTCACCTCTGCCAGGGAGGATGGAGATTCGCCTATCAGTGGATCAAGTTTAGCCACTCAGACACGATCGGAGGGAAGCTGTCCGCTTGTAGGGTCATCCATGAATAACTGCTCAAAGTATTCGATAAAGGGAATGTACCTCTCCACACCTGACCACTAGTTCGCATTCAGCTGTTCGGATTGTGTTCCTCCTGGTAACATATTTGGAGAGTTGTCGTTTTCAGGGCTCGGTAAGCAGACCTAATGTCATTTGCATTAAGATGGCCTTCAACATCCTCAGCGGTTCCCCTGACGTTCCTTTCCTTATTCATTCTCATGAGACATCTATTCCTCCGTTCCTGAGTTCTACGTATATTGGTCCAGGTCCCCAGCCATTCTGGCAGCACGCCCTAATCCTATACTCTCCAGTGTCTCCCACGACGTCACACCACACCTCGACCTTGGGAGCTCTCTTACGCACTCCTCGATAGCTTGTAGCGTTTTACGTTTAAAAGTATCCCACTGATCTTCAGCGTCCTCAAGAGAGCCAAGATCTTCAAACCAGTTAAAGATTGCTACTGCATACTCACGGGCACACGCATTACTCCTGAATTTCTCCAGATGAAACCCAGGTGGGTTACATCATGGGATTCTTCTGGATTTGATACGCAGTCTGAGTGTTGCGACTGCAAGTCTATCATCGGTCCCAAAGGATTCAGCACTTCGATAAACCCTGCTTATCTGTAGGATCTTTCAACGAGTGTATATATATATATATATATATATATATATATATATATATATATATATATGTGTGTGTGTGTGTGTGTATGTATGTATGTATGTATGTATATGTATATACCATTATAAGGGAAATCACAGTCAAAGCCTATATCCGTCCTTCACCCATCTCACACCCATCCAGAACCAATTTCTTCTTCTGGATGAGGGATCATCCATGGCACTCCCACTGCTCGGTTCAGAGGCAAACATACACAGCACCTCCACAGCAAGGCCTGATATCCGAATTTGATATACCTCCACAGCATCATTATAGGGCGACCCTTCCCTCCACCTTTTCTCATCCACTCAAGACTTTACTGAAGAAACAAGAAGAGATACATTTGAGCCCCTTCAGTTTCCCACCAATTCACAATTATTCTCCACTTGCACCCACCTGTTGCCCTCTCCCTCTCCTAATCGACAGACAATCTTCTTGCTTCCAGTACCCCATTCACCCCGTTCATAAACCTTATTTTCGGTGTTCTCCTCATGTTTACCAACCCACCCCCAACATCTATCCTCACTTTACCTACCCACGCATATACGTGCCAATGATGTATAAAGATATGTTTACCAATATATCCATAGACGTATATAAATATGAATATTTCTAAAGGGAATTTTCCCCCTTAGTATTAGTAATTCTGCCCTAATAACCAGCATTTCAATACTTAATGATAATATAAATCCAAAGAAGCAGAAAAATCTCCAATATCCATTGTATCATACATTCTTCTTCACCCAAATAAGTTGTTTTCTTAGGACCTATATATTTGCCTTCAACAAACACTCGGCGAATTCATGCAAGTAAGGCCTTGACCCAGGTCTGAATAGGTTATTGATTGTCACTGATACGAGATCTCTGAAATATGCTACGTTATTGAGGAGTTAATACATGGGCTCAAAATTATCACCTCCTTTGGTGATAACAGTCTTATCTCTAACTACACACACAGCCGCAAATCACTATTTATTGACTTAGCTAAAAGTACATTATATATAAATGATACAAGAAATATTCTTTAAAGTTTGTATTTTTATCAATATTCCCCAAACCATTTTGCTAAAGCTTTTCTACTTACTTATGATTAGTAATAGTAGTGTTATAAATCATATTAACACTTCCTGGGTCTAGTAAATTTATCTTCCTTACTACCTGAACTGCCTTTATTTTCTTAATAAAAGTATTTTTTGCAATATTTGCTAAAATCCCTAAACGAAAATATATGCAAATATGTATATATTTCCACGGTTGTGTATAATGTTTGTGTGTATTTTGACACAGCCACTCCATTAAAAGATAGAAAATGTTTTTAGTATATATACATATACCAACGGCTTTCCCCCCCCTTACAAGGGAGGTAGCCAAAATCAAAGGCAAAAATCCACTCCCACCTATTCCATCCCCACGTACTCCACTCCTATTCACCACCCTTTCCTCCCTCTTTCCTTGGCTTCTCCTGGATGACGAGTCATTCCTGTATCTCGCCCACTGCCCTGGGTCAGAAGCAATGTGGCAAAACACAGCACATCCACAGCAAGGCCGCTTCATTTAACCGGCGACCCCCTCTCCGTCTCCTCATATAGAAAAAGAGAAAACGGAAAGAAATCCCTTTGGGCTGCATCAAAATATCATTCACATATACTCCCTCAACGCCCTATTCCCATACCACTCCTTTCCATGCAGCACAGCATCATCTATACACAACCATTCTCTATTCACTCCTATCCTCTGTCTTCTCCCTTCCTTCCCCAACAGACATTCCCTCTTTCTCAATGCCTGTTGTACCCCATCAATCTATCTCATCCTTGGTCGCCCCCTCATGTTCACTCCCCGCACCTCTGCCTTCCACGCCTCTTTTACTAATCTTCCTTCATTCATTCTTTACATGTGCTCAAACCATCCCATTACTCTTTCATCAACCCTATTTCCTAAATCTCTTTCCAGCCCTGCTCTCCTCCTCATCTCCTCGTTTCTCACTCTATCCAGCCTAGTAACCCCTACCAAACTTCTTAGGCATTTCATCTCAAACACATTTAAACTCCTCTCTTCCTCTCTTGTGTTCCATGTTTCTTCCCCATACAGTGTTGTCGGCACAATCACCCCTTCACACAACCTCCTCTTAGCATCCATTTCAAAATATAAATTTCTCACTACACGCTTTAATGCCCCAAGGCATTTACTTGCTTCTCTTAATCTATATTCTACCTCCACCTCTACTCCTCCCTTTTCTGCCACATTCGCACCCAAGTATCTAAAGCTATCCACTTCCTCCAGTCTCTCTCCCGTAATACTCACTTCCAATTTGTTGCAATCCTCTCCACTTGTACATCTCATCACCTTACTTTTACCCACATTTATCTTCAACTTTCTTCTTTCACACACCTTCATAAACTCCGTGACCAACATCCTTAATCCCTCCTCTGATCCTGCTACAAGCGCAGTGTCGTCAGCAAACAACAACTAGCTTATCTCTCATTTTTCTCCATTTCCTTTAACCATCTCCAATCCCCGGCTCATTACCCTTACGTTTACCTTTCACACCATCCCATCTATGTATAATCTAAACACTACCAGTCCTTTTATAAAGTTTTTTCATGTAAAGAGCTTTATTTCAATTGAAGACAAACAATTTCATGTAGTTAGGCCAAAGAACAGAAGCTTAACGGGGTTTTAATCCATTTAGACCTCTTTAGGCAGAATACGCCCCTAAACTACATAAAATCACCATAAAAAGAGTGGATATAAGCTTTGTCGCTCTGCTCCATGTCCTTAGGTGAAACAAGCCACATCCTCTTTATCTATAAGCCAATCATTATCTTACACCAGACCCAGAGCTCTTTCACCCAATACGCGTCATTCATGATAGATTATGATTAGTCGAAAAGGAACAGGATATGGGTTTCTTTGCCTGCGTCAGCTGTTGTAACCACATTTTTATTGTTCCAGGTTCATCAACAAATGTTGCCTAACTTAAACCACATCGGTATCATGGGCCATATGGTTTTTGATGCTGTACGTGAAATTTTATTCACGAAGTAGAGAAAACTGCTCTACAGTTGCATAGAATCATCTAGTATCACTTATTTTGTATTGTATGTATGTGCATATATATGTATGTTTTTAATGTATGTATGTATGTATTTTTTCTAATCCTTTGTCTTCAGGAGTAAATTCTATCAACTAATCTAAATATAAACAAACATAAATAAAAACGTAAGGTTTGCCTTTTTTCCATTACCAGTTATCTGCAGCTGACAGTAATGCAAAAAGTGAACAGTAATACTACGTTTAGCTTTCATAATTGCAATGTTGACGTTAATTACGACAGTAACCTCTCCGTAATCGCCTTTAAAATTACATGTAATCTTCTCCATGATATTACGATACAGCACTAATTAGTGTTACAATCATAGTGTGCGAGTGGGTAAGCAGAGTGATCTGACAATCATTCCTTCCGAAGTGACCTGGCTCCCTTTCATCTGAATAGAATCGTTTGGAGTAAGCCAGAATAACATATGTAAAGGATATCAGTAAAACAAAGTACTTTACTGAGATATTTTTGACCTATTGGTTATGTCTGTTCAAATTTGGTTAGGTTAGGTTAGATTAGGCTAGGTCAGGCTAGACTAGGCTAGGCTAGGCTAGGCTGGGCTAGGGCAGGCTAAGCTAGGTTAGGATAGGTTAGGCAAGACTAGGCTAAATCAGGTCAGTTCAGTTAAGTTAAGCTCAGGTTATCTTAGCTTATTTAAGCTTCTGGTGTTAACTAACAAAAATAATCGCATGTAAAAAGTTAACCGAGACTGAACCTCAGTTCTGAGACGCCACACCCTCAGCGAATCACCTGAGGAAATCTATAAAGACTGTCTATCAGTTGGAGGGTTATAAGGATGTCAGGAGGTTGGCACCCGTGCAGTGCCAATGGGATCGTGGTGTCGATTCCGGTCGTCGTAACCACGGTGCCAAGAACAACGATTACAGCAACATTGTCGGCTGTAAAATGTTTTACTGTTCTATTTTTCTCTCTCTCTCCCTCTCTTTCTCTCTCTCTCTCTCTCTCTCATTTCCATGAAAGCGACTGTCCTCATTATTGTATCGGCAACAAGAACAGCAAAGCTAACAATAAAGTCGCGTACAACAATTATAGGCTCAGCTATTACAGCAGTGGTAACAGGAGCATTAATGTTCGGTAACGATAAAACGAAAATCACGGACAAGATACGATACTTTTTGGGAAAAAGAGGAAACGTTTGCTGTGGAAGGTCTCAATTGGCAAAGGTCGGCAAGAGACAACACACGACACTACGACAAAGGTTAATCTTTGGAGTTTAGAGGTCCGCGCGGAGCTTTAAGGATGAAGAATGACTCGACCAAATGAAAAAGAAGATTCTGGCACAGCATTGTTTCGTTATTTACCGCTCGTTACCTTTAGAGTTCGTTCATCTCGCCCCTAACCCTCAACCACGGACTGGTGTTAAGAACTACATGGTCATTATGCTTGGGCCACACAACGCATGGTGATAAGTTTCCCAAGCCCATCTTTTACGATGTGTTTACCCCGCGCACGTAATGTCATATTTTCGTGCGTGCATTGTGTGAGTCCACTACATAAAAAAAAAACTGGATAACAACACGGAAATGCCATTTCTATTTTTAACGTCTATCTTTTTTTTTCTCTCTCTCTATCTCTCTCTCTTCTCCAGAATTTATCCTTTCGGAATACATACAGTTGGACTACCACCAGAGACAAAATAAAAGGCAAAATAATTCTTAGCAATATATATTTACAAGCACCTTCATATATACCTTCATGTGAGCATGATTTATTTGTATATGTTAATTTGTATTTATGTTTCTATACATGCATAGTACGCACGCATGCATACATTTGTATATATGTGCATGTATGAATGCATAAATCTATAGGCACAGGCATGCATATATGTACGTGTGAGAATATAAACATATCCACACACACACACACACACACACACACACACACACACACACACACACACACACACACACACACACACACACACACACACACACACACACACACACACACACACACACACACACACACACACACACACACACACACACACACACACACACACAGACACACATGCATGTACCTTATAAATATATATGTATATATATATGTATATATATATGTATATATATACATATGTATACATATGTATATATATATGTGTATATATGTATATATATATGTATATATATATGTATATATATATATATATGTATATATATGTATATATATATGTATGTATATACATATATATACATATATATGTATGTATATATATATACATATACATATATGTATGTATATATATATACATATATATATATACGTATATATATATATATATATATATACATATATATATATATATATATATATATATATATATAGTATGTGTGTATGTATGTATGTATGTATGAATGTATGAATGAATGAATGTATGTATGTATGTATGTATGTATGTATGTATGTATGTATGTATGTATGTGTGTGTGTGTGTGTGTGTGTGTGTGTGTGTGTGTGTGTGTGTGTGTGTGTGTGTGTGTGTGTGTGTGTGTGTGTAATTAAATGCAGGGACAGAATGGTAAAAAAAAATTTACCAGGAGCTTTACTCGTATGTGGTCACTTTTACTTATTGATATCTTATATTCAATCTTGTCCTCTATTTCAGGTTCTGATGTGATTATTAGATCCAGACTTGATGGTTTTTCCTCATTTCTATACCTAGTATTCTGTTTTATCCTTTGGGTCATTGTATGTTCTATAATCCCATCAAGTAGTACATATCCCCATAGGTCGTCTCCACCTTTCACTGTCATCTCTTCCCAGCAGATTTCTTAACAATTAAAGTCAATCATTATAACTATTCTTCTTTCATCTTCCATTATCTTATTTAGTGTTATCGTTGTGTCATCTAACATAATTTTGTGTTCTCTCTCTTTCCATGAAGCCGTTTTAGGAGGCACATAATTTACCACAAAATTCCTGCTCTTCCCATCCCTGTCCTCCACTTCCATCATAATAATTTCTACTCTATTCTTTCCATATGCGACATTCCTCACATTTATATCCTTCTTAGTCAGGAACATAACTCCACCCCCTTGTTTTCTCTTTGTTTCTAATCCAATAATTATATGCACCATGCCCTACACTGGTGGGTGGTAATGGACCTTTCAATTTTGTCTACAATTCCCATTATGTCCGGGTCTTTTCCCATCAGGTAATCATTCAGTTCATTCAAGCCTGTTATTAGGACATCTATATTTGTGTAAGACACTTTTAATTTTCTGCTAATTCCATCGTGTTTTTTCTTTCCCTTCCGTTTTTCTCTGCTATGAACCATTTCCTCACTTTCATATCCACTACTCTCCAATAGAATTTTTTTTGTCTGACTCTGTTCTGTTCTCGTTTTTTCCTTTAGTTTCTAGTCTTTTTGCTTTCTCATCCTCTCTTTCCTCTTTATTCATCTCTGTTTTTATCCATACCTGTTTATATTGATAACTTTTTGCTAGGTTCCCTATTTTTGCTAAGATATTCTCTTCTGTCGTTTGTGATCTGAATTTAACCATAATTGGTCTGATCTTGTCTGTATTGCATTTCCCTATCCTATGTATTTCTTCTATTTCTTTCCCTTTTTCTGGTTCATCTTCTTGAACTACTTCTAATATCTTATTTACTTTTTCCTTTTCCTTTACTCTTGTAGTCCTATTTAGATTATGCTTTTCTTCCATCCCTAATATGATTATACATTTATTTTTATCCGCTAAATCTCTTACTATATTCTCCTTCTCCCTCACCACTTCAATAGATGTGTCCTTAGTTTGTTCTTTCATCTGCTGTTTCACTATATCTCTAAATACAATTTTATTGTTCTCGTACTTTTGCCAACCACTTACCTCTTTTGCTATGGACTCTTTATTCTCTTTATTATTCCTCTTTAATTCCTCATTCTCATCCTTTACTTTTCTTAACTGTCTTTTTAATTCCTCTATTTCTTTAGTTAGGTTTTGATTCTCCTTCTTTAGTTCTTCCAGTTTATCAACTCTTTGTGTAACTAGTGTTAATTGGTTAAACCTAATCTCCCATGCTTCGTTCATTTTTTTTTTTTTAGTTTCTCCACTAGATTTACTAGTCGGGGAGGTTGTCATCTCCTCCCACATTAAATCCATAAAAGCAGTTATCTTCTCTTTCCATTGAGCTACTATTATCTATATTTCTGTTTTTGATACCTCTGCTCCCCTGTTCTACCTCGTCTGTGTGTTCTGCACACCTTCTGTTGACACCCCTTCTGACGTCCGGGACCCGTTCGACCACTTCCTCATTTCCTTCCATTTTCGTCAATAAGGTCTCCCCTTCTCCTTTTTCTTCACTTGCCCACTACACCACGAGCTTTCCATTTCCCTATTAATACAACACAGGTACTCCCTCGTCGCTGTAATCCAAGAAAATTGTGCTTTGTTCCGGAGTTCCAATATTCGCTGTTAGTCCGACGTGTGTGTGTGTGTGTGTGTGTGTGTGTGTGTGTGTGTGTGTGTGTGGATGTGGGTGTGTATACATGTATATATATATATATATATATATATATATATTAATCCGAAGATTCTAGTAAAGATCTAAGTTTTATACTAGAGTTCCTATACTTGCTAATCACTGGGGGAGGTCACCTGGTATTACGGGCAGGGACGAAATGTCACGTGCGCTAGGGAGCCCCCGGGTTTGTGTTGTGGCGGAATGTGGCATGCTTATGTTTATAGCGTTTTGTCTCGTAGTTGGACGAGTGGCGTTTTGTCTCGTAGTTGGACGAGTGGCGTTTTGTCTCGTATTGGCGTTTGTGGTGTTATGTCTCATGTTTGTATTTGTAACGGTTTGTCTCATGCATGAGACAAACCGTTACAAATACAAACATGAGACATAACACCACAAACGCCAATACGAGACAAAACGCCACTCGTCCAACTACGAGACAAAACGCCACTCGTCCAACTACGAGACAAAACGCTATAAACATAAGCATGCCACATTCCGCCACAACACAAACCCGGGGGCTCCCTAGCGCACGTGACATTTCGTCCCTGCCCGTAATACCAGGTGACCTCCCCCAGTGATTAGCAAGTATAGGAACTCTAGTATATATATATATATATATATATATATATATATATATATATATATATATATATATATATATATATTGTTATATACACATGCATACTGAGACATTGTGACAAGTTGGGTAATGTTAGATAAGAGGTCACGGGTCTAGTTCCAAGTGTATTCATGGCCATTTTTTTATATCATTATTTTATCTATATGTTATTATCTTATTATGAAGTAAATTATAATTTATTTTTTGTGTGAATCGGATTTTATTCATTTTATTATATTCATATTATTATGCACCACACGTCTTTGCAGATACACTGTTAATTTTTAGGACAACACTTCACACATACCAGAACTGTTTCCGGTAGTTACCAAAGATATCAAATAACTGTACTTCGAAATTGTAACTTATTGTATGCTTCGGTCAGAACAGCAGCGGACCCCACCTTTTAGGATGGAACGCGGGCTTGATTCTCAGTGCATACCGCCAGCTTCGTCCCAGAGTCTCATTCCTCTGAAGTAATGTAGAGCGAAACCGGTCAGAGCTGGAAGAATGAGGGAAATCGGTAAGCAGAAGAAGAGATCAATTAGCGGCAGAAGAGAGGGAGAGAGGGAAAGGGAAAGAGAGGTAGAGAGGGACAGAGAGGGGGAGGAAGAGGGAGAGGGAGGAGGATTTATGGAGAGGGAGTAGGGAATCAAGGGAAGAGAGGGGATAGGAGAGGAAGAGAGTGGGAAGGAGAGGGAGAAGGGGAGAATGATTTGGGAATTAGTGGGCAACATGGATAATAGTTTTCTGTGGTTAATATATTTTCTCACGTTTAATACTTTTCATTTTTTCTGTGATATCCAAGTAATTAATTGCGCCATGCTGTGTTTTTTATTAGGCAATAAAGTTATTCCACATGATCTACATTGTATCATCTATCATATCTTTGCGTATATTTTCGTTTCTGTATATTTGACTATGTTCAAGTTTTATTTGTTTTATTGAATCTGACTGTATCAGATTTTACTTAGCATTTTTTTTATTATAAGACCGGTTAATCTTACAATAGTATACATATACTTTATCTAGGTTTAGAAAATAACAGGCGAATATATAAAATGATAATCAACAAGTCAGCCGGAAATCATATTAATATATTTTTTAATCTAGGCTTCCATAAATGTTGGTTTCTACACGTGTGTATAAATAAGAGGAAGTGCATTATCAGATTAGACGCGCAGCCTTAATGTATTTGCATCTTTCTCTTGTTTAAAATGCAGAAATTCAAGACGTTTAAGATAAGAGTATGCTGTCATTCATACCTCCGCGAATCTAGTTAAATCAAACTCAACACCGTTTAGTTTAAAATCAAGTTAAGTTTGTTTTTGGTTTGTAAAAATACGTTTACGTTTAGAATCCACGTGCTATTTCATATGGTTTACATTAACGTGTACACATGCAAACACATACACATACACACATGCATGCTCGGTGGCGGATTGGTAAAGCACTGGTCTCACAAGCCAGAGAACCGGGGTTCGATTCCCCGGGCGGGCGGAGATAAGTTGGTTTTGTCTCCTTTCACGTGTAACCCCTGTTCACCTAGCAGTGAGTAGGTACGGGACATTAGTCAAGGAGTTGTGACCTTGGTGTCCCGGTGTGTGTGGTGTGTGAGTGGTCTCAGACCTACCCAGAGATCGGCAACTAATGAGCTCTGAGCTCACTGCCGTAGGGTGGTGTCTGGCTGTCTCGACAGAGACTGCAGCAGATCCGAGGTGAATACATGCTCACATGCATATATGCACACACACAAGTGCGCACACACACACATACACATACACATGCACATACACATACACATACATATACACATACACATACTGTACACCACACACACACACACAAACACGCACACACACAACACACAAAACCACACACCTTGCGATTCATTTTGTACCTTTTTTATATATGAGAATTCCAAACTCCCTCATATGGGAGGGTAGCCGAACGAAACCAGACAACCACAGTAAAGGGTCAAACATTGAGTAGTGAGGCATATGTCATCCGCCACCATTCATTTCTTATTCCCAAGAATTCTCTCTAACACACTTTCCTTCTCGTGACTAGTTTCCGTTTTAATCAAAATATCTATTCTATTCCCATTTTCTTTCATTTCTTTACTCCTCTCCCTTTCCCATCTTTGCTCTCGTCAATTTATATTTCCTCAAATTCTTTCTATGTCTTCTTCTTTTGTGTCAATACGCCTCTCTCTCCCATTCAGTTACCTGTGACCTAATCCCCCAATCTTTCTCCAATCACTTTCTCCACGTTTTTTGCCCATATCGGCTCCCCTTCTTTTGTATTTTTTTTCCTGCCAGTGTCATTTCATTTCCAATTAATTTCCTTCCGTCCTTGGGAGAGCCTTCAACCCCGAAGAATCTTCCAAATGCATCTTGTTAATCTTCCTTCACTATCAATTTTACTGTATTTTTTATTCTCTCTCTCTCTCTCTCTCTCTCTCTCTCTCTCTCTCTCTCTCTCTCTCTCTATATATATATATATATATATATATATATATATATATATATATATATATATATTGTATTTTTTATTCTCTCTCTCTCTCTCTCTCTCTCTCTCTCTCTCTCTCACTATATATATATATATATATATATATATATATACTGTACATATATATATCTGTCTGTCTGTCTGTCTGTGTGTCTGTCTTCCTGTCTGTCTGTCTATCTGTCTGTCTCTGTCCATCTTTCAATCTCTCTGTCTGTTTGTCTCTGTCCATCTTTCCATCTGTCTGTCTGTCTGTCTGTCTGTCTGTCTGTCTGTCTGTCTGTCTGTCTACCTGTCTATCAGTCTGTCTATCAGTCTATCTATCTATCTATCTATCTATCTATCTATCAGTCAATATATCAATCTATCTACCAGTCTATCAACCTAGTAATCCACCTGGATGGATGGTGAAGAGATCTTCTGACACTCGTCTTAAGAGCTCATTAATATTCACATTGTGAGGTGCAGCCACGTGTGGCTTGTATTCGATGTCCAAGTTTAGCTAAAGATTTTTCAACTTTTTATTCATGAGCCAAATTGGAAGTCATATATAATTGGCAAATCTTTCCATCCTCATAAAAGAATTTAACGTTTCTTCCTGGAGAGCTCTTTTGTATGCTGCCGGTAACCAACCCTCGCAACACATTGGATCCTGATTTGTCTCCCATGTCGTTGGGAATCGAACCCGAGTCTTAGTCTTCACGATCTATGATCGATGTTGATCATTCTATGCATCAACCTGAATATCGTTTTCACAGCTATAGTATGTACAGTATAGGTATTTATTTACACTCAGAAACGTTTCATACTGTCACATTGACTGGTCCGCATTATCGGCTATGCCTAGAAATGAAGCTCGCTAGTTTGAAAATTTACAGACAAAGGGGACTAGACTAACTGAAAAAGACTAAAACTAACTGAAAAAGACCCCCAATTTCCAGACACAGCTAATTCAACAACGTTACGAAACATTTCAGAATGAGTACACTTTTGGAATATCTCACATAGCTACAAATCGAAATTACTTTTATACGTGCATGTACACAAGACGATAATTCACAAAGAAATAAACGGCTCGGACATCCTCGCCACATCAACTCAATGTATCGAAAAGTTTTCGAAAGTTGGATAACTTTAGTCTTCCTGCATGTAAAAACGGGAATGAAAGGAAAAAAAACTCTAATTGGTACAGTCCGTGGCTTCCTCTTCGTTTCAACGTTTTCCTCAGGATATATTAAAGTTTACGATAAATCATGGAAGTTTGGGGGCGAGATAGTTTGGGTCGAGTTCATTGGCTGAATCTTCAAACAGCAACGACACGAACCAAAGAATACGAAAATAGATACCACCTCTTCACGACCAGCAAAACAAACTGAGCCAATCTTATCTATGGATAATTACCCGTAATGACTTTAAGGTAAATCTTATTTTGTTTACGATTAATCAAATCCTAATCCATGAGATAAGTTGAGGATAGCTGTCCAAACAGCTGGGTCATGTGGTAGTCATCTATGCTGATTTAGAATGATGATGTGGACTTCAAGCTCAGATGAAGTATAGTGGGTTGAAAATGATCATCATCACAGTGTTGTTATATTCATTCTTTAAAGTCCATGAAAAATACATGGACAAGAAACAAAATGTAAACATTGTTGATTTGGTGAGTTGTATGTGTCCAAACAGCTGGGTCATGTGGTAGTCACCTATGCTGATTTAGAATGATGATGTGGACTTCAAGCTCAGATGAAGTATAGTGGGTTGAAAATGATCATCATCACAGTTTTGTTATATTCATCCTTTAAAGTCCATGAAAAATATATGGACAAGAAACAAAATGTAAACATTTTTGATTTGGTGAGTTGTATGTGGCCCGGATGAAACCACCACACAGAGAACAGAGGACACAAAGCTCTACAATGCCTTACACTCACCCTACCCAAGAAATGACACAAAATTTCTTTTTCGGTGACTTATGGGCCGGATCGTTGCCCGTAGCCAATTACCTTAGGGGCCGCGGATTTTGCACAAGAGAATCTGTGCAACGGATTGAGTGATTGTTATGTGTTGTTTTATTTGCCCAAATGTGTTTCTTCATGTTAAGAACATAAGAACATAAGAATAAAGGAGACTGCAAAAGACCATAAGGCCTACACTAGGCAGCTCCGTATCCATCACCACATATCATCCCCATCCATAAAGTTGCCTAATAGTTTTTTAAAACAACTGATAGTTTCAGCGCTTACTACATGGTTACTAAGTTTATTTCATTCATCGATCACCCTATTAGTAAACCAATTCTTGCCTATTTCCTTCTTAAATCTAAATTTGTCCAGTTTATACCCATTACTGCGAGTCCTGCCCTGTTGTTTTATTATTAGGTTCATAATAGAGACGTTATTTTCAATCAAACAAAAAAGTGATCGTACTCTAGTAGTACAGTATACATCGAACACTTTACTTACTTTACCCATTTCGCGAGACTTAGGTACAGCTTAAGTATAGAGACCGGGATTCTGTACTGAATTCTATATCCTTTGTAAGTAAGACGTGCATGAATTAGAATGTATGATAATTTGAATTATGCTGGAATATTTCTGTATAAAAAGAAATTACCAAAGAAACCAAAATGTAAGGAACAAAATTGCTAAAAATGGAGTTCCTTTAGGATGTTTAGATTTCAATTCATGATAATTTGCGTCATAATAAGTAGATCTAGTTTAGTAAATAACATAATCGTCTGAGTAGACAAATACCTTCCTCCAGCTAAAAGTACATATTCATTTCATATAAAAAATAATAATTAATGAATAAGGTAAATGAATGACTATCAGGGGATGAGGACGATGCCCCTTACCATGCCCTTGGTTTACTTTCGCCGGTGGCATGGTTCGAACCGCCACACCCTCGGTCTTCGCCGCAAGTAACGAAGGCGTAACCCGCTCGGCCAGAGAGCTTTGTTGCTGTAGATATGCAGTCTATTATTCCATTATGTTACCTAACATTCACAAAAGGTCTTTTAACCTAAATTTACTTTCTCATCATGGAGGGACTAGTGAAAGGTTGCTGATGGTTGTTCTACAAGATAGACAGGGAGATATTCATTGTCCTTCTGTCCAATTTTAAAACCCGTCAACCCACCTCAACTAACATTCACTCAAACATTATAACCTAACCTCACCTTATCGTCATAGACTTGCACCTTCCTTGTAGGTTCAGGTGAATATGTTTTCTATACTCTCCTCGACTCTGTTCTCTTCTTTATTGCCTCCTTCATACCCTCCCTCGGTCTTCCATTGACCTTCCAACCTTTTCTCCTTCCTCAGGTTGTGAAGAAAAAAAACTGGCTGCATTTCTTTTATTGTCAATTCTTTCGCGATGGTTGAGAAGTTAGGTCGTAGTTTGATATTTCATTTGTTTCCTATCTCATGTTTCTTTTTTGTAGTTAGAACTTTTATTGGAAAGGGCGAGTTTATTTTTGTCTCTCGCCCGTCGATTGATTCATTTGTTGAAGTGAGATGTGACAATTCGACCATTAATTTCACTAAGTGTTCGCTCCTCCTTCCTGTCTAATCTTCCAGTGTTCTAGTGTTTGCTATTTCTACATACATACATATACCAAGGCTTTTTCCCCCTTACAAGGGAGGTAGCCAAAAAGGGAAAGGCATAAAAACACTCCCACCCATTTCATCCCTAAATACACTCCACACCCCTCCCACCCTCCCTCTCATCTGAGCACCTCCTGGATGACGGGTCATCCCTGCACCTTGCCCACCGCCCTGGGTCAGAAGCAGTGTCGCAAGACACAGCACATCCACAGCAAGGCCGCTTCATTTAATCGGTGACCCCCCCTCTCCGTCCCCCCTTGATCTATGCGAAATATATATTGATGCTTTCACTCTAAATAATGTAATTACTTAATACCCTACTTTGAATTAAAATTTGGTTTCGTTGGAGTGATTGCATAAAACATAATTATTATACATACAGAGTCCTACATTGTTTCAAATTGAGCCATTATTATCATCTCCGACTTCCTGTGAATTATATTCCAATACTGCTCACTTAATCTATTTGTTTTATTTCTGCAGTATAAATACTTAAATTCCTGAATTCTATAAACCTTCTATATTGTTCTGAAGGCCATTGTTATTTGCAGTTCTCCTTTACAAATATCATTCTTTCTTTTCCTTTAGATTCTCCAATTAGGGATCGACGTAAAGGATCAGCAATCTTCACAGTCTTCTGCGTATTATTCTGTTGCATCCACTACGCGCAAGTCTTTCTTCTTCTGTTGCATCCACCACGCTCATGTCTTCCTTTACGGCATCCATAAGCCTCTTCGGTCTTCCTCTTTTCCTCTTCTATGATGGATCCTTTTCCAGCATCCTCTTCCCCACACACTCCTCATCCATCATCCACACATGACCTACACACCCCAATCTCACCTTTCTCGTTTTCACAGATCTGCCAGTATGACATTGTTCTAATGCTATCATCTAAATGTCACTGATATTTTTTCTATTTTTCTGAAATAATTTGATAAAATTATGACAAAAGGTTACCTGTTTTTATATACTTTCTAGATATCATGTATATATTTTTTCCGCTTTGCAGCATTTTTCAGTCTTTAGACTCAAATTCAATTGTTCTATGAAGTTAATCTGATCAAATTTTATATATTTTTTTTTATAAAACAGTTACCTTTGTTTGCAACGAAAAGTCAAGGACCCATGAGCAATACAATATTGATGACTGAATGATCAACATTGCTGTACATGGACGGTCTTATACAAACAGTTATAATCTGGAAGTATGCCCCACGTTTTAGCAAGAGATTTAATATTACTTGTTGAGTAGGAAGTGAAATACAAAAAGAAAGGATATTTCATATGTAAATGTTACCAAACATATAAAAAAGGAAGCTCCAGCTACTTTTTGACCCTTAAAGAATACAAACAATTTTACTCTAACAAAAGCAAGAGGCTTAATATTACTTGTTGAGCAGGAAGTGAAATACAAAAAGAAAGGATATTTCATATGTAAATGTTACCAAACATATAAAAAAAGGAAGTTCCAGCTACTTTTTGACCCTTAAAGAATACAAACAATTTTACTCTAACAAAATATTCTGGTGGTAGAAAAAAAAATATGAGGACAACTGTGATAGATATAGTAATAATAATAAAAACAAAAACATAAGGACAACTGCGATAGATCTAGAAAAAAATCTCAAGTAATAAAAAAAAAGTAAATAAAATAAATTATAAATTCATCCATATCACCTCACCAATATGATTAAAACGGTTTACAACGACAAAACAGATATTCAACTTTTTAGCACATAACGAAATCGAGCACAGGAAAATGAAATGATTGATAAAATAAACCGAAAAAGGGAAGTATAATAAACTGAAAGGTTCTTTTGTTCGACCTTTTTATTAGGCCTTTATACAAATAACTCTTATATGAATAATTAAGCAAAATCCTGTAATGTTTCAACATTAGTAAGGTTTCCGTTTTTAGCTTTTTTTTTATTATTGCTATTATTATCAGTGTCATTGTTATGGACTATGCTACCGGCAGTTTCATCATTTTATTTCTTTTATTATAATTTTATCTATTGGTTTTCTACGTCGTATACGAGATTTTTTTCCAGAACTGAAGAAACGTGTACCGGGTGGCTACAAGAAATGAAAGTCAATTGGTGGGAAAACACTGTAATCTCTGATACCACTGACAACTAATGCGTGTGTATACAAAGAGAGCTGGCTCTCAACTGACGCCAAGCCAGTGTTGCCACCTATCGCGAAAACGTGCATCGCATTTTGCGATATCCAATATAATTACAAATATATACAATGATTACACATAATTACAATAAATAATAAAACAACAAACAACAAAACATATGACAATTTTATAAAGAGGGGGAAACATAATTCCCCAAATAAGCAACACACCAGTACAATGTACAATAATAGTATGATATACAACATACCACGCTAACACAAACCTCCTGATGTCAGTAGTCAGGTTCATGTAAAATTCTTCATATTTGAACAGGGCACTAGAGCAAAAAAGGAATTGACAAAGAAAATTTTATATTTCGAGAAGATCAAAGGCAATTTGTTGTTTTTGTTTTCATTAATCAATTACTGAAACAATGTGTAACCCTTTATTACTAATTGTATTTGAAGGCAGGTTCGGCTTTATATTCAGAGCGATGCATTTGCTTAGGCGAACCAGCTACACAATAATGTAACCATAGGCAACCAACAAAGAAAGCATTATGTCGAAACTATTTTCATGTTAACATGACATGCTGAGTAATGAAAGCTATTGATAAAATGGAGGGAAAATGCGCAGATAATGAAACAGATTCGGACCTTATCATGAAGCAATTATTGGGTAACACTTGCAAAACCTGTTAATCTATTGACGTAATTTCTGTGTAGGCAGCAATACTCAGGTCATACGTGCATAAGGTTTGAAATTTCCTGAGACAAGTTAAATTGAAATCCTTAGAGAAGGTTATACTTCTTACTGATACAGTTTTATTGACAGAAGAAAAGAATACTGGTCTATCAAACACATACACGCACACACACACACACACACACACACACACACACACACACACACACACACACACACACACACACACACACACACACGTATATATATATATATATATATATATATATATATATATGTATATATGTATATATATATATATAGGTGTGTATATAAATATATATATATATATATATATATATATATATATATATATAGGTAGATATGTACATAGATAGGTCGATGGTTAGATAGATATTAATATTTTTTCTTAGATCTGATTTTTCTATATGTGAAAGGTACCAACTACTCTCTCTACGGCCCAAAATGTCTTATATTTTCTCAGCATTAATTAGTGTCCTTGAAGACAATACTCCACTGAAGAGGTGGTGTCATAGGAGTAGATTAATTACATATCAGTAATACTTTTTGAATGAAAATTATTTTACACTCAGTAAAAAACGCTCTATAAATTCCTCTTACTGATATAATGAACTTTCTTAAGGGACAGAATAAACTTTCACTTCGTACCCCACAGTAGGGCAAATGAGAAGATAACAGTCAACCATTCTTAGCACTAAGGTTGACCAAAATAATTTTCATAAGGTCATTAAGACCAACGGTATCCTAAATATACTAATGTACATTTTTTACTTATATATATATATATATATATATATATATATATATATTTATATATATATATATATGTATACACACACACAACACACACACACACACACATATGTATATATGTATATATATGTATATATATGTGTATATGTATATGTGTATATGTATATATGTATATATATATATATATATATATATATATATATGTGTGTGTGTATATGTATATATACATGTATTTATATATAAATATATTTATATATATGTATATATATATATGTGTGTGTATACTGTATATTGTGTGTGTGTGTGTGTGTGTGTGTGTGTGTGTGTGTGTGTGTGTGTGTGTGTGTGTGTGTGTGTGTGTGTGTGTGTGTGTGTGTTTGTGTGTGTTTGTGTGTGTGTGATGAGCAGGTTAGGGTGTCGTTACTTGCGGCGAAGGTCGAGGTGAGGGCGGTTCGATTCCTGCCACCAGGTTCATTAAATTCCATGCTACAAAGCCCTCTGTGAGGGGCACCATCCTAGCCTCCCAATAGGGGGGAGTGTGTGACGTCAAACCATATCACATCATCATCACATGTGTGTGTGCATATATATATGCACACACACGCACATACACACACACAAACACACACACACACACACACACACACACACACACACACACACACACACACACACACATGTATATATATATGTATATGTATATATATATATATATATGTATATATATATATATATATATATATATATATTGCATAGGTAATTATAACATGGTAGATATGGCTTTCTGTAACAACTGCACATACAAAGGAGAATGTTTCTCAGTCCTGATAAGGATAGGAGCACCGGTATATCAGTGGCCATAATAACTAAATCAGTTCTGGTCTTACCTTTCGCGTAGCATACGCCTACATGAAACCAAATCTGAGTGTTCCGTAATCCATGGAAATTCCAATTATCCTTTCATTTACATACTTGACGTTCCTGATCAGATCAGTTATTTCTGGGCCCGGAGAATTCCTAAGAGGACAATTTTCTTTAAAATTAGAATGATATAATCTACTCAAATGTTTACTTTTTGGGGAAAGTTTACAAAATACACAAAACATATAACTCTCTTGATTTGTATAGTTTCAATCTGTTTCTATATTTTCTATCCTTTTATTATGCTTAAAACACATATAATTTCAGTATCTTCTCATTATTTTTTCTCTTTTGCTCAGAGTACATATAACCTCCAAATCTTACCAATTTCAACAATACCATCATTTTCAGGATGTTTAAACCACATATAGGTTCAGTGTATTCTCAAAATAACAATCTACTCAGAGTACATATGACATCCACATCTTAAAAAAATTCAACGTCATCATCTTTCTATTTCAGAATTCAAAGTTGAAAATTTTGGTTTTGAGTATAATTTCTTACATAGGACTAATAAGGGATCAGTGGTTCTCTAACATTACGGGTATATTTTACTAAACTATTGTGCCGAGGGAGGGATTATGCGCTTTATTAAGGTGGATAGTAATTCGTCGGCCTAAGGACTGACATGACCGCGAAGACCTAGCGATAGAACAAAGGTCAGACTGACTGACTGACCGAATGAATAACAGACGGTGACTGACTGAGTGACCTGCCCGGTTTTTTTTTTTTTTTTTTTTTTTTTTTTTGGCTCGCTCGGGTGGTATACTGTATATACCCAGGGTCCATCTGATGCCTTGACCGGACGCGTCCTGATTGGGGTGACCCATCCTAACCTTGGAGCGTCGAGTCAGGTCAAACTACCATAAAACATTACATGCATCGATTTGTACCTGCAAGCATACTTGTGGGGTATATGTGTACACCACAGTCCTACAAGACGGACGTCAAAGAGAGTCATCTCCCTACCACTCATCTTCAAAACCTACCAACACCTTTACCTTAACCTAAAGATGCAATCCAAGAGGCTATTCGGTCTACGGATTGGGTCCAAGAATTTCCTCCATTATTATTATTATTATTATTATTTTTATTATTTTTTTTACATATGATAAGTTGACAACCTACGACTGATTCCTCCCATCTTCACCCCTACTTCATCCTCCATCTCCTCCTCCTCCTCTTATTCTTCCTCCTCCTACACGAATCTGGTGAACTAGAACCTGTTCCACACTAGTAAACACAATCAACTGTCAAGAGATTGTTCCTAGAAAATCTATAGAAAGGCCAGTAGACTGATGCCAGCCAATGTTTGGACACGGTTTAGCCATTGGTATTTACGGAAATGATAATCATTTCACTATTAAATGTATTTAGGTGATGCTTCTTATATATGCATGAGATATATATACAATTATGTATATATGCATGTATGCATGCATACATACATCTTATACATATATATCCAAACATAAAATGCACGACCTGTTTTGTGTTGCGTTATGTTGTATCATAGTTTGAGTATATTGTGTGTATGTATGTGTGCGTGTGTGTATGTGTATGTGTGTGTGTGTATGTGTGTGTGTGTGTGTGTGTGTGTGTGTGTGTGTGTGTGTGTGTGTGTGTGTGTGTGTGTGTGTGTGTGTGTGTGTGTGTGTGTGTGTGTGCGTGTCCGTGTGCATGTGCATACTTGTGCGTGTATGTGCGTGTAAGAAGCGCCTTCCCTCTTATAAGTTTCCTGTTTTATTTGCTAACTTTCTCGTTCGCCCTATTCTTCGCTATCAACATAAACCATACCCACGGTGAATACAACCCAAAGCGATCATACAAGTTTCAAAACCGGATTTGTAATCCACCTCATCCATTCTTTACATCCATTCTTACATCCACATGTGTGTGTGTGGCTTTGCAAGCCATGCACGCCGACATCATCCTTCTCATTTCGAAGTTTGCGTTAAAAATGACTTTCTTCTCTTCATCCACTTCTTTTAATCTGTTTTTACGTTTCCTTCCGGGGCTCCTGATGAGGCAATATTGTCTCTGTAAGTTCTACGAGCTCGTTGGGTTTCTGCGGCCGGAGCCATAGTTGTCAAATGACTGGATCAGAGATAAGGAGATTTTGGGAAACAATAATTTATCGATCTGTATTCCTTTCCTTTGGAAGCGCATTTTCTTTTCTTCAAAGAGATTAGAAAAATAGGCGTAGTTATAATATGTGAATTTAGATTACGTGTACAAAGACACATGCACACACACACACACACACACACACACTTTTTTTTTTCAAACTCTGATGAAATGAATTCATTTCTTTTACCATGCCAGCACTCGGGTGGACAGGAATTCGTTATACGAACGATGCAGCGAACTTCGTTATAGAAATGATGCAATTATCTATCATTCTTTCCCCCCTCCTCTCTAGTGCTGCGCTGATTCTTTTTTGGTACAAAACTGCAATCAGGTGGAACAGCTCCAACATCCGACTCAATCAAGCTATCTTTGTCGGTTGTCGACTCCGCAGTATGTACACTGCCAAGGTGATTAAAATGAAAAACAAGAGCGAGCACAAGGACTTGTTTCGAGTTGGGGAAAAAAAAAAATGATGACGGAAATCTTACTGCCTGGGTAAGATTCACTTTGCATATAGCTTTTAATTCTTGTTGCTCCATTTAATGGGTGTCTGAGAGACTAGAATGTCAGCTTCTAGAATACTGGTCTATTAATAGAAGGTCATTGAGTTTCTATTCGACGATAAATGGAAAATGCGTGAGCCTTGGATCATTACTAGATTTTATTCTTTTTTTTTTTTCGTAAAGAGGGTAGCTTTTTTCATTTTTTTTTTTTTTTTGCATGTTTCTCAATGATTGGTACTATGGTTTTATTCACCTAAAATAATAATAATAATAATAATAAATAGATAAATAAAGATAAAAAAGAAACAGATTCCATTCTCCTCCCTTTCCCTCCCCTACCCAGCTTCCCATACCAGCCTTACAAAATTACAATAAACGACATTGTCCATAAGGGACAAAAAAAAAAAAAAAAAAAAAAAAAAAAATCCCCATCATCAGCACAGAGTCTAACACAAGTCCGTTTACCCTCTCATCTAAGTCCCACCAGACGACTTCATTCAGCAAACCCTCCGTTCGTTAAAGGATTAAATCCCTCTCGTAAAAGATTAAGCGTTTTCGATTTGTTCAGGAACCGGTGTTCCAATTTCACCCTTCAGCTATATTGGGATGACTGCCTAGCTCCTGGCGCCGGCTATGCAAATGGAAAGCTACAGAATCTGCAAGTGGTCGAGATGAAAACTGAAAAATTATTCAATAATTGAAAAAAAATATATATTAAACAATGACATTATGAGTGATAAAGATATGGAGAAGATGGTAATCAGCTCTTCATGAAGGTGTTGTACTTTACATATTTTGTTTTGGTAAATGTTAGATTTTAATCAACCTTGTACTTTGACCCTTCCCCCTCCCCTTTATATATATATATATATGTATATATATATATATATATATATGTATATATATATATATATTGTCAGTGTATTTGGGCAGGAGTTTTTCTCTAATGCATGTTTCATTAAAAGTGATGGCTAGTTGTGCATTAATAATTTTCTTAATGGTATTTTCCATATACCTTATTAAGGATTTGTTTTCCTTAGGAAGGAAATTTATGACTTGGCTGTATGTAGTCATATTAGCTAGATCGCGATTTCGGGTTCAAGACCCTTCTTCAGTAGCTATAGGGATAAGAATTAATCCGAAGATTCTAGTAAAGATCTAAGTTTTATACTAGAGTACTATACTTGCTAATCACTGGGGGAGGTCACCTGGTATTACGGGCAGGGACGAAATGTCACGTGCGCTAGGGAGCCTCCGGGTTTGTGTTGTGGCGGAATGTGGCGTTTTGTCTCGTAGTTGGACGAGTGGCGTTTTGTCTCGTATTGGCGTTTGTGGTGTTATGTCTCATGTTTTTATTTGTAACGGTGGACAAGGTGCAGAGATGACCCGTCATCCAGGAGGTGCTCAGATAAGAGGGAGGGTGGAGGGGTGTGGAATGTATTCAGGGATGGAATGGGTGGAAATTATTTTATGCCTTTCCCTTTTTGGCTACCTCCCTTGTAGGGGAAAAAAAGCCTTGGTATATGTATGTATGTATGTATTATCATTTAATTATTTATTATTACTACTGTTATTATAATTTATCTTCTTTTTTTTTTTTTTGAATGGGACTTACAGTGTACCGTTAACTATTATTACTATTTTTTCCTTTTTTTAAACGAAATTTACGGCATACATTGACATCAACTAGATTAGAGTGGTGAGGTTTACCACCATTTCTGTATCACATGCCACACAAAAGCTTTACATTTATACGAGATATTCAGCTGATGATAATTCTCAGGAAAGTGTTATGACCACATTGTTAACGATATTAACAATATCAGTATAAAAAAGAGTAACAGGGACGTTAAATTATGACACAGATAACATCTATTATGATAACATTGATGCAATCCTTCCCCTAATTGAAAGGGATTTCTTGGTGTTAGGTAGGTTATATTACTCAAAGAGAATCATTTCATGAAATGAATTAACTGAAACAGTCCTTTAGTGTAAAGTCCCACACATGAATGAAATATCTTATCATTAATCATATTAGAATTTCTAAAGATCGTTATTGTATTTGAGCAACTGAAAATACAAAAGAAGAATGTTTAGAAAGCTACTTAACAATAAACATGTTATCATTACTTACACATGTATGTGAAGCTTTTTTTTCAAAAATTTATTTTTCATCGCCCTGCGAAGTGATTAGTCATGATAGCCTGTGTCTTATATGATTACTGACGTCACGTGTTGATCTCTATGGGATTCGAATCACTTGTCTCCGGAGTTTTGTTGTCTCACTTGTCCATTTAACAACGACATTGCACAAGAAATATATATATATACTGTATATATATATATATATATTTATATATATATAATATATATATATGTATATATATATATGTATGTTTATGTGCATACATATATATATATATATATATATATATATATGTATATATGTATATATATATATATATATACATATATTATCATTGTGTATTGGAAAGATAACCGAAGGGACGCACTGTAGAAATGTGGATACCGTATCGGACTCATAAGCAGGTTGTCGTGAGTTCGATTCCCAGAAACCGGTTTGGGCTTGCTACATTGGTTCCCGACAGCCTTAGCCGGG